>NW_012144633.1:714477-718288 GCF_000956105.1 Propithecus coquereli | reverse complement strand
AGTATTATGAACTTCTGCAAAGCAAAGTTTCAGTACCAATAGTTAACTCAGTTTGAATTCCAATCAGTAAGAGTGGGTTGTGTAAACTTGCAACAGTCCCTAACCTTTTTGGCATCAGGGGCCGGTTTCACAGAAGACAATTTTTCCACAGATCGGGGAAGCAGGCTATGGAGCTCGGGCCGTGATGTGAGAGATGAGGAGTGGCTATAAATACAAACGAAGCTTCTCTGGCTCATCCACCACTCACCTCCTGCTGTGAGGCCCAGTTCTTAAGTTTCATGGAAGGCAATTTTTCCATAGATGGTGTGTGGTGGAGGTAACAGCGGTGGAGAGGAGCTCAGGTGGTGATGTGCAGCCCGGTTTTTAATAGACTGTGGACCAGTACTGGGCCGTGGCCCAGGGGTTGGGGACCGCAGGTGTAAAATACTCTCCATCTTTTCCGACAAATACCTATCTTAAGGCTCTAACGAAAATGAAAAAGGCAGGTAAAGTAAGAAAAACATATTCACTTCATGTAAAACTAGGAATGTTCTGAATTTTAACTTGGGAAGTTTAGAAAATATCGATTCTTCTCCTTTCCTAAGCTGCAAAATAGAATTTAATAAGTTGGAAATGCAACTCATTGAGAATAATCAGACATTTCTTGTTTAAGGAAGTTTGACAGGAAGTCGAATATAGAGATCTGCCGTTATTGCATACTATGACTGGATATAAATGTAGGGGAAAAAAGCAATTGTAAAGGGAATCTGAATCAAGACAATATTGATTTTCCTTAATCAAAACAAAGAAAATCCAAACAAGCTCCTCAGACGCTTCTCATTTGGTTGTTCACAAATAGTGTTTTTTGTGTTGAAAATCTAAGCCCTAGTACCTCCCTTCTCCTGTTTTTCATACTTTCCTTTTCTGCTCTCTCCCACTTCAAGATGCTTCAGAAATGCAACAGAAAGTCATTATACTGCCAGCAGCCCACTCCATCTCTTTCAATCCACCAAACCCCTCCTTAATATTTCTTAGTGCATTGTCCATTTCTCAAGGGCAATGTAAGGCCCCATGCACTAGCAAAAAGGAGTAAATCCAGGGTGTGATTCCACTGAAAATCTGCATTTTTACATCTATGCTGTTCTCATAGTAAGTGACTTTGTACAGTTGTTGCGTATGTGTGGCCTTTGACTAGAGGATTTCCTACGCTCCACATATGGGCTCAGTAACCCTCTCCCATGTGGTAGATAATGTCTTTGATTACGATGACTTTTATTCCATGCTTAGGAAGATTTATTCAGTCTCATCCTTGGAAGATCCTTCTGTTACCTTTTGGCTTATGTGAGTCTTCAGAATCTTAGGGGGAATTAGGGGTAAGGATATTACCTTTGGCTCTTTCAGGGAATGGTCAGATTTTCTAGATATTTTACCACCTTACATAGGTTCTCTCCTTTATGTTCAAGTATTTCTACCATTGGACAGAATTAGTTCATTTTAGTGTATACAAGCAAAGAATAAAAATCAATTTATGGGAGGCTGAGGCAGGAGGATTGCTTGAGCCAGGAGTTTGAGGTTGCTGTGAGCTAGGCTGACACCACGGCACTCTAGCCCAGGCAAAAGAGTGAAACTCTGTATCAAAAAAAAATCAATTTAAGGAAAAATAAATTCACGCAAACTGATTCATATTAAAATATACACATTTTCCAGGGAGTTATAAACACGCATGAAGCTACAAATGTTGAAGTGGAATTACTGGGCTTTAACCAACTGGTCACTATAAACATTCGAGTGTAGAGATACAAAAAAAAGTTCAAACATATGCCCATTAGCTTCTGCTGCAGCTGACTCTTACCCATAACCACTACCTACTGGCCTGGAGGTTGAATTGCACAACTCAATATAATACCTTCTGTCAGAAGGGCACAGTGCTGGAGAATGAGATAAGCTTCCTGAGACCTCTGCAATACCAGTTTGCAGAAGGTAGTAAGCCTGCTTATATACCCACTGTATCTCCACTACAATCAACATCTGAGAAAGCCACTGAACAAAAGCTATCTATAACCAAGGAACTCATATAGAGTCTTGGCTCCCATAAGGCAATGAAAATTGAAGCTGAACAAATAAACACAACATACATTATAGTCAGACTCTCAAAAGGGGAAAATATATAAAAATAAAAAAATAAAAAAGTCCCATCCATATAAAAGTAAATTCAAAAATAAGAAGTGACACTTCTCCAGATGAGAAGGAACCAGCATAAGAACACTAATAGTATGAGAAAACATAATGTTTTGACACTCCCAACGGATCACACTACTTCTCTAAACAATGGATCCCAACCAAAATGAGAATTCTGAAATGACAAATTAAGAATTCAAAATATGGATTGTAAGGAAGCTCAATGAGATCCAAGAGAAAGTTGAAAATCAACACACAAAAAAAACAGAAAACAATTTAGGATATGAATGAAAAATTTACTGAAGAGAAAAATATTTTTTTAAAAAACCAAACAGAACTGAAAATAAAGGACTCATTGAAGGAATTACAAAATTCCGTTGAAAGCTCAAACAATAGAATTGACCAAGCCAAAGAAAAAATTTCAGAGTTTGAAGACATGTCTTTTGAATTAAATCCAGACAAAAATAAAGAAATAAGAATTTTAAAAAATGAGGACAGCCTTGAAAAAATATGGGATTATGTAAAGCATCCAAACCTATGAATCATAGGCATTCCTAAGAGAGAAGAAGAAAAATAAAAAACATGGAAAACCTGTTTGGGGAAATAATTGAGAAAAACTTCCCTAGTCTTGAAAGAGAATTAGATATCCAGACACAAGAGACTCAGTTAAAAACAGAGAGATACATTGCAAGCAGATCTTCACCAAGACATATAGTCATCAGAATATCTGAAGTCAATGTAAGGAAAAAAATTTTAAAGCAGGAAGACAAAAATGTCTAATTATCTATAAAGGAAAACCCATCAGATTAATAGCAGACTTCTAAGCAGAAGCCTTACACACCAGGAGGATTGGGGTCTTATTTTCAATATTCTCAAAGAAAGAACTGTCAGCCATGAATTTTGTATCCTACCAAACTAAGCTTCATACATGAAGGAGAAATACAGTATTTCCCAGATAAGGCAATGCTAAGGGAATTTGTAACCACTAGATCAGCCCTACAAGAAATGCTCAAGGGAGTTCTAAACATGGAAATGAAAGGCTGATGCTGGCCATCATCAAAATCTGTGAAACCATAAAAATCAGAGGTCTTATAAAACAATTATACAATCGAGAATACAAAGCAATTAGATAACAATTAACATTATGACAAGACTAGAACCTCACATATCCATATTAACTTTGAATGTAAAAGGACTAAATTCCCCACTAAAAATATAGAGATTGGTACAATAAGTTAAAAAACAGAACTTAACCATATACTACTTATAAGAGACTCATTTAACTGATAAAGACTTTTATAGACTCAAAATAAAGGGGTGGGAAAAGATATTCCACACAAATGGAAACCAAAATAAAGTAGGAGTAGCTATACTTACATCAGGTAAAACAGACTTTAAATAAACAACAGTAAAAAAAGACAAAGAAGGTCATTATATAATGATAAAGGGATCAATTCAACAAAAAGATATAACAGTCCTCAATACATATGC
Organism: Propithecus coquereli; assembly: GCF_000956105.1. Taxonomy (NCBI): domain Eukaryota; kingdom Metazoa; phylum Chordata; class Mammalia; order Primates; family Indriidae; genus Propithecus; species Propithecus coquereli. Next base: position 714,640 of record NW_012144633.1, on the reverse strand, counting down.
ACCCAACACCAGAGGACCTGTATAAATAAAACAAATACTACTAGATGTAAGAAACAGACAACAACACAATGATAGTGGGGGACTTCAACACCCCACTCCCAGTACTAGTCATATAATCAATAATGTGTCAGGATACAAACTCAAGAATCAGTAGCATTTTTGT
>NW_012144633.1:703821-705766 GCF_000956105.1 Propithecus coquereli | reverse complement strand
ACCAGGCCCACATATCCAATTGCCTACTGTACATGTTTAGATGTCTCAAGGGTGCACACTAAATATGTCTAAAACTAAACCCATAATTCCTCACCTGCACACCTCCAGAACCTTATTCTTCTAGTATTCCCATCCCTATAAATGGCAACACCAATCACCCATTAAATAAAATTCTATTTAATCAGATAAACATTTTCTCAAAGAGAGATGAATACAGTATAAAATACTACATCGGAAGGCAGAGGAAACTTAAGAAAGAACATTTAATAGTTATCGGGTAAAAAAATGATCTGTAAGTTTGAAACATAAGAGGAAATGACACTCCTTTCTCAGTAAGTGGGACGCCGCGGTATCTCACAGCCTTTGAGTGGGGCTTCTTCAACACCAGAATATTACACAAAAATTGGAAGCCAGAAAAAGCAAAATTAATTCATGGAAACATAGATAGGCACACATAGTAAGATAGAAAAACTATGCAGAGTTGTATTTAATATTTACCAGATCATAGTTAGAGATAAATTTCCCTGGACATCATTCAGACATCTTCCTATTGGTACCCTGCATTTTTTGAGGAAGGCCGAGAGTCTGGCTAGGAAGGGGAAAGAGAGAAGTTGAAGGAGGAATGATAAGAAAAGTAGTAGAGACCACTGTTTATCAAGGCTCATATATAGTGCTACCAGTTCCTCGAAGCCTCATTACCAATCGTCTTTTCTTCCCAAAACATTGCTTCATGGACTGACATAATATGAATTGGTGTAGTTTGTTCAATTGAAGTAGGTTCACCTGAAACATAACTTTTGGACTGTGTACATGGCAAAAAGCAAGTTATTACTTAACATAGCACAAATTTATAAGTAACAGACATCTGATAAAACATTAAGAAGTTAAACATTTAGCTAAGCATTTAGAGAAGTGACTTACCATGAATTATGGATTTTGAAATGGTTCCCTAAGGATTAAGGGCAAATCCCTTCACTGAAGATATTAAAATTAGATTCAAAGAAAAACTTGAGTGAGAGAACACTAGAGTGGAAACTCCCACACTAACAAATATGAAACAGATGAATTTTGTCTATTTTTAATATGCACAACTGTTATTTCTCTGATTCATTAAAAATAGATTTGGTATTCTAAACATTCTTGCCACAAATGACATAAAAATTAAACCAACAGCACTTACTTATGGTGCCAGAGACTTACAGATATATGACAAGATACTCAAGGCCAAAACTGTAAACTCCAAATACTGCTTTTATTGTTGACAGAAACTGAGGATTCTTAGGGAACTTCTTCTGTAGAAAGTAATCTACTCCCAAGCTCCCTACAATTCACTTGGGATTGCAAACTGCAAGCACTGCAGCTGATTTTAATTGCCACGATGATGCATAGGGAGAGATGTGATATCTGGAATAACAGGCTTCTAAACAATAAGGGGCTTTAAAGATTAAAGTCAACACTTTAAATAGCACTCAAAACTGAATAGAACGCTAATGCTGACCATAGAAAGCAGGTGTAATATTCTCCATATGTTTTGGACCCTGTAACCAAAAGAGATCTAGCTGTCTGCATCACACACAATAAAAACCCAAAGACCTCAGACTTGGGTGGGGGGGCAGCAAGGGCAACATACGTAACCGAAACATCTGTACCCCCAGAATATGCTGAAATAAAAAAGAAAAACAAAGACAGTGCATTATAGCATTCTATTTTGAAGGTTAGAAATACAAAGATTGTAGTGTGAACAAGATAAATAGTGAAAGGTGTTCTTAGATGTAGGATGCCATCCAGAGAAATCAGTGAGGCCTTCTTAACCAAAGGCAAGCTGGTTGTCACAATTGTATGGATTTTGAATACCTGGAATCTTGGCCTAGAAGTGACTTGGTCCAGAGCTCCTGATGTTACCTGACAATGGTAAAAATACTGGACGTATCAGTAGCTAGCTAGA
>NW_012144633.1:699810-702816 GCF_000956105.1 Propithecus coquereli | reverse complement strand
AATATTCATGAATCTTTACTGATAAAAATAACTGACTGAATAAATAAGGGAGAATAGAAAATTTCCCATACAGAAGAATTCCAAATTATTTATGTGGATAGTGCTCCCCTAAAGGACGCTGAAGCATAACTCCCCATACCTTAAGCGTGGGCTGCACATAGTGACATCCTTCCAAAAAATACAGTATGGAAAGGTTTGTGGGGGTAGTAACTTTGCAGAAGCAAAACCTGAAAAAGACTACCTCAGCCAGGTGATCAAATGTAACATTGTCAATGATAAGTCATGTTGATTGCATGTGCCCTTCATATGATGTGATGAGAATGGCACTTTACATCGTTGGCCTTTTTCTCCAGTCTAAGCATGAGAAAATATTCAGACAAACCAAAGTTGAGGAACAATCCACAAAATGTCTTACCACCTCAAAATTGTCAAGGTCATCAAAAACAAGGAAAGTTTGAGAAATTGTCAGTCTCGAGGTGCCTAAGGAGATCTGACATCTAAATGTAATGCAGTACCCTGGATGGGAACCTGGAACAGAAAAAGGAAATTAAATTAAAACTATTGGTTAATAATAGCATATCAATACTGGTTCATTTGATGTGACAAATGTACCACACTAATTTGTTAACAATAGGGGAAATTGGGTGAAGGATATATGGGAACTCTCTGAACTATCTTTGCAACTTTTCTGTAAGTCTAAAACTCTTCTAAAATAGAAAGTTTATTTTAACAATATTGTTAATAATACCATTTATTGAGGGCATAGCTACATGTCACGAACAGTCTTGAGCAATTATCTCTACTAACTACTTTAATCTTCACAACAGCCTATCCCTATTTCATAAAGATACTAAGGCAAAGAGGACATCACACACAGCCAGGAGAAAGAATGTTATTCCCTTAGCACAAGATGATCTCTGAAAGCGCCTCTCAGCTTAACGATCTGATTCTCCAATTTTTAATAACTCTCTATTATGTTGAGGAAGGAGTATATGGCAAGTAAAACAGCTAATATTAGGGTTTTGGGAAACTATGATAACAAATAGCTTAATAGGATTTCAAACGCCTACCAGAGTGAAGGCGGAGGGAGGAGAGATTATGAGTATAAATGTGAGTAATTTAAGCTTTATAAAAACAATTTCGATAAAATGAGAAATTTACTTAGTGGGATAAAATTGGCAATGGTTATTACACAGAAGTATAGTAGTGGAAAATGGCCACACTCTAAAGGATTAAGATAGCTGGCTCAGGTGAAGTGCATATAGTTATGCAAAAATAATCATAAAAGTTTTAAAATGTGGATGATTGACAGATTGTGTAACTTGATTATGAATAAGAATAAGTCTAAAGATTATAACCAGCCTAACGAGGGGAAAAAACTATGGGCACATAAGGAAGGCACCGCTATTCACAAGAGAAAAAGTAAAGCACACCAATCAAAGCATAACAGACGAAGAATGAAGTTTTGTTTAATATAGTACAGGGTCGAAATATAGGAAAGAGTCAAGGAAGCTGTTATTTGGGTGGGCGGAGTTAGGAACAGTTGGCTCGCGTAAAGGAAACAGTGGAAGACCAGAATAGATTCATTCAGAAATGGAGGGAGACAGAGAAAGCAGCCTATAACACCACCTTTAGAAGTAGTATTTGTTCTGCTGATTGACTTGTGCATTGGCTGGAATTATTTCATGTTTGCGTGGGTCATTTCTTATCATCTTTCTGTGCTTCCTAATGTTTGACTCCAAGTGTTTTCTTTTTCCTCATGTTCTTTCCTTATATTTCATTTTTATCAGCCAAAAGGTATAAGTTTTGTTGAAAGTTTTCTGAGGATGTGTATTTGGAAGGGGGCTGAAATTCAGTGAAAGGTCTTTTCCTCAATATGCCATAATTCCTCCTCCCTTTTCAGACTGATGTAGTCACACAACATAGTTAAAGTAGACTTTTATAAGATGGCTTCCTTCCTATCATATTCTTACTAGAAATTATGTTTCGATTTCAATGAAACCCTTGTTGTGATTACATCTTTACACTTCACATAGAAGCCAGTGCTCATTGATATCTGAAAGAAAAAAATATTCCAATAAGAAAATATATACAATAAAAACTATATATTGCAATATAGATGATTTTTCAAAGAATTCACCACATATCAAACTGTTGGAAATATAATTTAAAAAAATGTTTTTTAGAGACAGGGTCTTGCTCTGTCACCCAGGCTGGAGTGCAATAGCATGATCATAGTTCACTGTTAACCTCAAACTCCTGAACTCAAGCAATCCTCCCATCTCAGCCTCCCAAGAAATGCATGCCACCATGCCTGAATAATTCTTTAAATTTTTTGTATAGACAGGGTCTTGCTGTCTTATCCAGGCTGATCTTGAACTCCTGGCCTCAGGTGATTCTCCTGCCTGGGCCTTCTAAATCCTCCTAAAGCTGGGATTACAGGTGTGAATCACTACACCTGGCCCCTGGAAATGTAATTTTTTTTTAATCTACTCTTAAAGATTTGTTTGACCCAAGAATCATAAGAAAAATTACCTGCACAGAAATTGCTTTCAAATGAATGCAGTTGCCACTTATCAAAGACTTTAAAGTATAGTAGCTGACTACCACTGACCTTCTCTTCCTAAATCCAGCAAGCATTTTTCAGTCTTTCTTATCTGACTTCAAAGTAGCATTCAGGACTGCTGGCCACTCCCTCATTCGAAAATACCCTCATCCTGTCCTTTGGCTTCAGTGACACACCTCTTTGGTCACAGGTCCATCTTCCTCGCAGCCACAGTCTCCTAAAGGCTCAGCTCTGGGTCCTGCTCCCCTGCTCACTCTGTGGTCTCTCCAGGCAAACTCATCCACACTCAACTTCAGTTGCTACATATAGGCTTATGATTCACCCGCGTCTATCCCTCCTCTGAGTACCAGGCCCACATATCCAATTGCCTACTGTACATGTTTAGATGTCTCAAGGGTGCACACTAAATATGTCTAAAACTAAACCCATAATTCCTCACC
>NW_012144633.1:696718-697985 GCF_000956105.1 Propithecus coquereli | reverse complement strand
TACAAATGAATTTCCTTCATGGACATAGATAACCTTAATTTCTCTCAAGGGACAGGAAGAATTGGGTTGAACGTAAAATAATTAAAATATTTATAAACCCAATAACATATGAAGATGCCAAGGGATTTTCTTTTCAGTAAGTAGGAAAGCAAAGTATTAAAATCAGTGGTCCTGTAGAGTTTTGTATCAGTAGAGATTCTTTATCTTCATAAGAGAATAACTCATGGCCACCAATTCCAGATAGCATTAGATCATGTGGGACCTCTTCTACGACAAATCCCATGTAAATTCACATATGTCAGTAGCAATCACAAGATGCCACCACAGGCGAAGCACGTTGGTAATACCCTATCATTCCTCAAGGAATTCTATAGTCAAAAATGAGATATAAAAGAGCTTTAGAATATGCCACACAAATAGGAGGTAGTAAAACAATTATAAAAAGTCAAAGTCACTTTTCTGCTGGAGTGTTTTAATGAAAGGTGAACATCCCAGAGGACAAAGAGTTGACAGAAGAGAAATGAAGGTAGAGAAGGAAATGGATGCTTGATAGAAGGTAGTGCAGTCTTGGAAATAGGGAATAAAATATGATGGGAAAAAAACAGAGAAATGTGAAAATAGACTATGTAAGTGGTGCCATTCCTTGGTAGTACCAAAGAACTATAGTAAAAATATAAGGTATAAACTGAATTCTAAGCCACATGAAAGTAGGGATAGTATCCACCATGTTCTCTACTCCTCAGTGCTGAGCACCAGGGCTGGTATATAATAAACACTCGACAAAATTTCTTGAATGAATGAATAGCTAATAAAATATTAGCAGGCTAGAAGGAAACATGCAGTACTGGATTAGAGTAGGAAACATCAGTGTGAACTCATGTTTACCCTAATATGGACACAAATGGATAAAGAAATAATTTTGTGTGATTACATGGGTTATTTCTTAAATCTTTTCACTGAGAGGGCACAGAAACAAAAGACACTCCAGTAGCAATAAGCACGCCTGATGTCCTGTCTGAGCTTCTGCTACTGTTCTCCAACAAAAGGAACCAAGGCTCCTTGGAAAAATAGCTGCTTCTAAAGCTGGGTGATAGAATATGCACCTTGAGCCTGCAGCATCTTGTAGTGTCAGAAAATAAAGTGATCAAAACAAAAGAAAACAAAACAAAACAATAACGGGGTCTGTTAAGGAAACATGGGAGCCAATTCTTAAGGAAACACAGTAGCTCTCAATTATCAAAGCTGGAAAACTGAGCTAAAAATAAAA
>NW_012144633.1:674565-686158 GCF_000956105.1 Propithecus coquereli | reverse complement strand
AAATACTGGACGTATCAGTAGCTAGCTAGATCTTTTCAGGTATGAAAAATAATATGGCTGACTTCACACCTGAGTAAGAATGAATTATGAGATCAAAGTGTAACAGCTAAAGAAATAACTTATTCAGTAATCATAGACTAAAGAAACAGTGTATCCCTAAAAATACACAGTCCTTGGTGAACTAAACATATTAAACAAAATCTTACTGGGAAAATTAAATCAAACAAACCAGGAGTAACCCTGCCAATGTAAAAGAAAACTCTCCAAAGAGTATAGTTTTGTTTTAGCCACTGCCATGTGGGAAAATTTATGTAGTAAAGTATATGCTTATAAAGTTTCAACTTATATTTAGTGGGGGAAACAATTTATTATACCAAAAAAGCATAAATGTATGACAGATGGTAATGCTTTTTTTTTCTGCTCCTGGCAGAGACCCTTTTTAGCTGAATGCCTTTCACTTCTTAAAACTATGAACATTATCATTCACACCTATTCTCTGAAATTAAACAGACCAATTCTACAATGAAACCCCCTATAAATTTGGTTACTATATAATGTCTTCCCATTTTGTATCATAAATTATCTAGAGTACCACTCACCCTAGAATAATGAAAAAGGCCAAAACTGGGCAAAAAGTATTCTGTAATAAAACCTTTATTTTAACTATCTTAAATCAATTTTGGAAAACCTTCTATGTATAAATTTATTTTGGTAAGACTTTACAAAGAAAATTATAAAAGATTATATGATAAATGCATTCTTCCATTCTGGAATCTTTATTTTGGCTTTTAAAATGTTGAATTCCTTTAAATCATTTGAAAATGTTTAATTTATATAGATAGATAGATAGATAGATAGGTAATAGATCTTGTTGGTTTGTCTTTGAAAAACAGGCAAAAATTTTCTTAAGTGTATGTGACATAAGAAGACTAGTTTGCTGTATTACTTTAATAAGCAAACCACTTGTTTAAAGTAAAAATTGTATTTACTGGATAAAGAAGTGAAAGAATGTACTGTATAAGCAGATGGAAGGCAAGGTAAAGCGTGAGATCAAGATCTGGTGGGTAATACTAGATGCAGTCTCCCAAAGGGCAGGATCTTCATGCTTTTGACAGTAGCTAGCATTGTGTACTGCCTACTTGAAAGTATAAGTTTGTTTTCTCGGGCAGTTTCAGAAAAGCTGGCTACTGTTAGATTTACTAACAACTGATTCTAAAATAAAAATTATCAAAAATGTAAGACTAGTTAGGGTAACCCTACTTGCTATAGCAAACCCCAGTATTTCAGCAGCTTAAAAAAATAAAAGTTTATTTCTCATCTACTTAATAGTCCCAAGCAAATGCCTTTGGTGGGGGAAACAGAGTTATGCTCAGGGGCGCGGGAGACCACTGTGCCACAGCAATCATTCAGAGAGTCAAGATTTTCAGTGTCACCACAGTATCTGAGCAGAAAGAGGAAGAGCATGAACAATGTTTGGAAGGCTGATAAAATGTTGTCTGATTGTCATAGCAGAAGAAAGGAAAAGGAAATGTCTGTTAACAGCTAGACAGTTTTTGCCGCAATAAATATCACAAACATTTTATTGCTGCCAAAATTGGGGTTGGACAACTGTCACTTGTAAGAAATAGCTAGTGACACTTTCTTTGCAATTTAAAAATAACACAATGTTACTTTTTTCTCCTTATTCCATTTTTTATCTTTTGTTTCTTTTTCTTATCTCCAACCTATTTTATTAATCATCTGCCAGTGATTTGGCTCAGCTGATTGCAGGTAACATGTTTTGTTTTGAAGTGTGCATTCATATTCAAGAAGAAAGAAAATTAGTAATGTAACATGACCTGCATAAACATCTACTTAAATTTTTTTACAAAACATATTGGAATGCCAACAAAACTTTTACTACCTTTCTAACAAAAAGGCAGAATTTTTTTCCCCCAAACAGTTTAAAACTATGGGAAGAATTATGATCAAAACTCAGAACGATGTAATCAATGATTGTTCAGATTTTTTTTTTTTGTATTTGGAAGAGATTTACCTTTATTTTCAAGTCACAATACAAAGACAATTTTTATCTCATAATGCTGAGAAAATTTTGGTGAAGAACAAAATTTTGAAGAAAATGCTATGAAAATTAACCAGTGGTAGCCTAGGTGGTTGTTATGGAGATTCTCAGGAAAATTCTTTTCTGGCAGATCCCTCTGGCATCACCATGCATCAGTCATTTTATTCTCATGACAAGAAGAGAGGACTTCCAGATGTGAATTGTGGCTAGACTGCATGGATCTATTCCCTCCTAAGAAGATATACACTATACTTACTGCAGCAAGAAAGGAAAACTTGTATTTTTGGGTAAATTTTCTGTGAAAGACTGTTTCTAGAAATTATGTTTTTCTTTACTACAGTAATCCCTTGGTATCCACAGGGGACTGGTTCCAAGATCCTCCTACCAAGCCAAAATCCCTGGATGTTCAAGTCTTTTAATAAAATGACATAGTATTTACATACAATCTATGCACATCATCTCCTATACTATCATCTCTAGATTACTTATAATGCCTAATACAATGTAAATGCTATATAACAGTTGTTATACTGTATTGGTTTTTATTTGTATTATTTTTTATTGTGTGAGTTTTTGTTTTGTTTTGTTTATGTTTTCAATCTGCTGTTAGCTGAATCTAGGGATGGAGAACTATGGATATGAGATGGCTGACTGTATCTGTATTAAAGAATTTGGGTATAAAGAAAAAGTCCCTTTATTGGTCCAAATTATGAACAAGAGTTGAAAAGAAGCATCATTATTAAAACTGCCCCCCAAATGAAGTAAGATACTAGTAAATTGATATCACTAACTGCATTCCCCTCATTTCTTCCTCAAAGTAAGAAATTAAAAGGGTCAGATTGTCTTCCCCCTGTACAATGTCACCCACCTGTCAGGTTGTGCTGAATGAAGTTAAGCTGTTAGTCACTTGCATTACCTGTCATCCTGGCCCACAGGGATAACTGAAGCATCTCACCTCTAGGCCAAGTGCAGGGCCTGCAGGGATAGTTAAGCACTGGTCAGCACTGCATTTTATACAGACTAAAGAGACAGCAAAACACCTTTGGCTGGGCTCTGCTCCTGGGTATTCTCAAATTTGTCGCATTGTAAGAAAAAACAAAAGGGGGGTATCCTTCATTTTGGCAGGCCTAAAACAGTAGTAGTGTAGAGGCTAAGCATACTGGATCTGGGGCTCAGAACATCCTAGATTTTAATCCTGGCACCATTATCAAAAACTGTAGGACTTGAGATAAGGTTGTTGTGAGAATTAAATGAAATAATTATGTACAGTATATATAAGCAGTGCTCAAGAAACAATAGTTGTTACCATCATTATTTTGGGGAATTTGTTCAAATAGATATTGATGAGTAACAGGCTGGGAAAAAGGGGAAAAAGAAAGGTTCTTCTTGACAACAGAATACAGTTTAAAGGAACTGGAACTGTTTAGGCAGAGAAGACAAGATGGAAAAAACATTAATTCCATCTACAATTAGATAAGGGATCACATAGAATAACGATTGGCTTTGTTTAGTAAGGCCCAGGAGGCAGAACTAAGACCAGAGCAGAGGGTAGAAGTCAGCAGGAGACAAATTGGCTTCATATACGGAAGCATTTTGGCAGAATAGAGCGGTTGAAAAAAATCAGCATGGGCTGCCTCTTGAGGGGGTCAGGGGTCCCTTCAATGTTCCTCAGGATCGGAAGAAATCTTGATGGAGGAGTCCTAGATAGGATTCCAGGGATTTTGAGTTTCTAGACAATGCCTCAGATCAGAGAGGGCTCCCAGAAGAAGCAGAAAGTTGAAGTGAGTAAAAGAAGGTAGCCTGGCCAGCTGGAGGTCAGCCACGGCCTGTCCTCCTCCACTTGTACAGCTTTCCGGCTGGAAAATCCTAAAATTTGACCCAGGCGCACGTACAGGGAGCCCCGCCCCCAAGCCGCCGCGCGCTCGGAAACTCCGTTGCTATGGCGACGGAAGCGGTTGGCGCCGGGATTCCGACTAGGTTGGGGCGGAGGGGAGCCGAATTACTGTAGAAATTGGGCGTGGCTTCCGTTACTATGGCAGCAGGGACGCTTGGGCACGGCCAGCGCCCAGCTTAGAGGCCAATGCGCCTCCCGTCCTTTGCATGGCACCCAAGAAAGAAAAAGGCGAGACCGTGAACACCAGTGCTAAGACATGGGAGCCCTCGCTCATAGCTGCACACTTCAATGAGGTGAGATTTGAGGCCTTCGAGTCCTCTCTGCCCACAGTAACGCCAGACCCCCTCGAACCAGGCGCCATTGCTGCCCTCCCTCTGAAACTCTGACAACGCGGTGGTATTTAGTACTGTCCCCACCCTCTCCTGAGGGCTCCCTCACGAAACGACTTAGGGGTCCAGAGGCTGGGAGTGTTGGATAAACAAACCAGCGAACATTAAGCGGGAGGAGGAAGGGAACGCGCGTGCCAGGTGATGCAGTGTGATTTCAAAGGGCGGGGACAGGTGCGTGACAGGGAAGAGAGGAGGTGTCGCTCTGACACCGCAAGACGCTTTTCAGTGAAGTTTCTCAGATGGCACTGCACAGCTATACTGGAGTTGTCTTTATGAACTGTTCACTTCCTCCTAAAGGACAGAAATCTTATCAAATCATATGTGGCCTGGCCCAATATTGGGCTTTAATAAATGCTGAGTGAAAATAGACACAGAGTGCTTGAGATACAAGGTGTTTAATGCAAGGGAGCCTTCTACAGATAGGAAAGGATGACTTTCTTATGTAATGCCCTGGTCCCACTATATTAATGTTTTGACATATTTTGAATGTGTAGGAGACCACAACAGTGAGGGGTTGGTTGTCAGACTTATCCATAGGGTGTCACAAAGGCACCAGGCAATCTATAACCTGCCTGCCACATGACTTCAAAGTGCATGATTCCAGAACTGACTGGCTCCCCACCACCTTAGAAAGTGGGGAGCCCAATAGCTCTTGTCACCTGCAGCTGGAAATCCACTTCTACACTAAGCTGTTTCTAAGTCCGAATTAGCATTTGGGAAGAAAAAGATTGTTTCTGGAAATTCCACCCTGCCATTGTGACTACTTTAAAAACTAGAAAAAAATATTTTTTTTAAATTTTATATGCGTGTATGTGGTGCATTAGAGAGTTAGTACACAAAGGAAAACATGAATATAAAGTTTTGTGTCGTTCACATGAGAAATTTTTACCTATTTGTCTTTATTTCTACTAAAATTGTTTTTGTCTATGAAAGGTTATTGTGTCTGATATGGAAATTAGTTGTGAAGAATTTCTTGAAAGCAGTTAGGATAGTGCTGATGCTGATGTGATGTCATGGAATTTTGGGTCATTTCTACAACAGTAGTAATGAAGGATGTCAACTCAGTAATCCCCAGTTACGTTCTCAAATTCTCAAAGATGTTTTTCAAAGCACTTTGTAAAAGCGCTCTCTCTTTTGCTTTTATAAGTCAGCACTAGCCAGAAAATTTTTTTCTCCATTTTCTTTGAGATTGTGTAGGCTAAATGTGGGCTTGGAGTGAACATTTCTGCTTGAATTACAAACTGCTGAACAACGGAGTTGGATGGAAATGCTGACACTGCATTAGCTTTAGTGTTGCAAATATGAAGCTATAATTTTCCTAGTTGAATGGAAAACTTAAAGGCAATATTTTTCCTTGTGGCTTCAAAACCTGAAATAATATTCAGCATTCTTGATCCTACTCAAACAATATAATTTCAATAAATCTTATATATTAATAGAAAGAATTTGAACTCAAACTAATACGTAGTTTCAGTTTTAACTACAAAGAGTGAACTCAATTTTCTATGGTTTTGTTGCAAAACATGTTTTCTCTTTGCAGGGAGAAAACAACTGCCCTCCACCTTCTCCCTTATTTTCTCTCAGCCTTGTTTTATGTCTGATCCAAAAGGAAAATTCCCCGATTAACCCAGCAGTTTAATGCCGAGAGGCATGCCCTAGCCACCAATGTAATAGACTCTGAATTTAGTTTAACTATGACTGTAGACATATGAATTCCTTATTCACGGGGCTTAACAAAGTGCTTTGCACATAGTGTGTGCTCAAAAAATGTTGTTGTTTTAGTTCCCAGAGAGTTTCAGTTTCTTTCCATACAGTTATTACTCGCGTGCAAGTTATTCCTGGTTGAGTGTGTATGCTAGTGTGTGAATTTTGTGTGTGTGTGTGTGTGTGTGTGTGTGTGTGTGTGTGTGTGTGTTGAGGGATGGGAGAGAAGGAAGTAATTCCTCTAATCTTCCATAAACTAGATTTTAGAGTTGACTCATTGAAGAGTCCAAATCAATAATAGTTTTGAACTCATGTTCATATTGGGCTGCACTAGATTTTACAGAGAATAAACAAGTTTGTAATTTGTTTTTAGTGAATTTATCTCGTATCGCTATTTTGGGCTATCCTTTCAGGCTGGGATAATTGTCAATTTTTAGTCCATTTTAGTTGGTCATAAAAACATAAAATGATAGCAAATAATACAAGGCGGTGTATTACTAAGCACTAAATGATGACATAGATACTAGAGATTAGGAAGATGAATATGGACTGGGGCAGTCAGGAAATGCTTTGCCTTTATCTGGACCCTAAAAAATGGGTGGAATTTGAACAGGTAGAATGAAGGAGCTTCCTTACTTCAGGTAGGGAAACCAATATGTGCCTTAAATATATCTGACACATTTAGATTGAGAGAGAGAAAAGTGTAAGTTAGACCAATGCTGGTTATACATAGTATGTAAATTAATTCAGTCAAACAGTAATTTACGGTCTTTGCTATCCATATACCAAAACATTTCTTATTAATATATGTGAAGTACCACCCCTCAAATTGAAAGAAAATATTTAGTTACATTGACAATAAGATTATAAAAATACAATTAGTGTGGGTATGTATGTGACATAGACATTATATTTATGATTTTGAGCAGCATTAGAAAGTCAAAGATGCTTTGGTGTCATATAAATTAAAATCTTTGTATACAGCTATCAAGACAGACTCTATCAGCCACAGTGAGAGGAAGAGGTGTTAACCTAAGCACTCAGTAATCATTGTAATCATTATACAATATTAATTCTTCATCCTACCTTCTCCTCAGCCCTTAGAAGCCACAGTATCATTTTCTATTTCTGTGAATTTGATTACTCTAGGTAATTCACATAAGTGGAATCATACACCGTTTGTCTTTTTGTGTCTGATTTATTTCACTTAGCATAATGTCTTCAAGGTTCATTCATATTGTAGCATGTGTCAGAATATCCTTACTTTTCAAGGATGAATAATATTCCATTCTATGTATATACATTTTTTTTACTCATTCATCCATTGATGGGCACTTGGGTTGCTTTCACCTCTTAGCTATTGTGAATACTGCTGCTATTAACATAGGTGTACAAAAATATGTGGGAGTTCCTGCTTTCAATTTTTGGGAGTATGTATGCAGAAATAGAATGGCTAGATCATATGGCAATTCTATGTTTAATTTTTTGAGGAACTGCCATACCATTTTCCACAGTGGCTATACTATGTTACATTGCCACCAGCAATGCACAAGGATACCAATTTCTCCACATCCTTGACAACACTTTTTATTTTCTTCCTTTGTTTTTTTTTTTTTTTCTTGGTGGATTTTTGTTGTTGTTGTTGTTGTTTGCTGTTTTTAATTTTTTTTATAATAGCCACTTTAACAGGTATGAGGTAATATCTCATTGTGGTTTTGATTTTCATTTCCCTAGTAGTGATGTTGATCATTGTTTCAAGTACTTCTTGATCATTTGTTTGTCTTCTTTTGTTCATTTTTTAGTTGGGCTTATTTAATTGTTGAGTTATAGGTGTTCTTTATATATTTTAGACATTAACCCCTTATCAGATATATGATTTGCAAATAATTTCTTCTATTCCACGAGATGCCTTTTCACTCCATTGACAATGTCCTTTGATATATATAATTTTTAATTTTGATGAAGTCCAATTTATCTAATGTTTTCCTTTGGTTGCCTGTGCATTTGTCATCATATCCAAGAAATCATTGCCAAATCCAATGTCATGAAGATTTTCCCTTATGGCTTCTTCTATGAGTGTTATAACTTTAGCTCTTACTATTTAGGTCTTTGATCCATTTTGAGTTAATTTTTGTATATGGTTTGAGGTAAGGGTCCAACATCATTCTTTTGCATGTGTATATCCAGTTTTCCCAGCACCATTTCTGAAGACTGTTCTTTCTCCATTAAATTGTCTTGGGACCCTTGTCAAAAATTATTTGACCATATATTCGAATGTTTATTTCTGGGATTTCTATTCTGTTCCATTGGTCTATACAGCTGTCTTCATACCAGTACCTCACCGTTTTGATTACCATCATAGCTTTGCAGTTAAGTTTTGAAATCAGGAAGTGGGACAACTCCAACTTAGTTCTTTATTTTTTGAGATTTTTTTTTTTTTTTTTTTAGTAATTTATGGCTGCTCAGGATTCCATGCGAATTTGAGATTGGATTTTTCTATTTGGGCAAAAACTGCTGTTGGGATTTTGATAGGAAATGCATTGAATCTGTATATCACTTTGGGTAGTATTGATGTCTTAGCAATAAGTTTTCCAATCCATAAACATAGGCTACCTTCTATTTGTTTATATCTTCTTTAATTTCTTTCTTTTTGTAGTTTTTAGTGTATAAAACTAGTGCCTCCTTGTTTATTTCTAAGTATTGTATTCTTTTTGATGCTATTGTAAATGGAATCATTTTCCTAATTTCCTTTTTGGATTATTTATTATTATTCTATAGAAATGCAATGGATTTATGTGTGTTTACTTTGTATCCTGCAACTTTGCTGAGTTTGTTTATTAGTTATAAGAGTTTTTTTTAGTAGAATATTTAGGATCTTTTACATATAACATCATGTTGTCTACACAGATAATTTTACTTCTTTCTTCCCAATTTGGATGTCCTTCCTTCCTTCCTTCCTTCCTTCTTCTTTCCTTCCTTTCTTCCTTCCTTCCTTTCTTTTCTTCCTTTTTTTTTTTAATCTTTCTTTCTTTCTTGGCTAGAACTTCCAGTACTATACTATATTAAACAGAAAGCAGGCATCCTTGCTTATTCCTGTTCTTAGAGGAAAATTTTCAGTCTTTTACCATTGTGCATATTAGACCTTGCTGGTATTTTGTTGAGGATTTTGCATCAATATTCATAAGAAATATTGGTCTGTTATTTTCTTTTCTTGTAGTGTCTTTGTCTGGCTTTGGTATCAGGGCAATTCTGGCCTTATAGAATGAGTTAAGAAGTATTCCCTCCTCTTCAACTTTTTGGAAGAGTTTGAGGAGCATTAGTGTTAATTATTCTTTCAATGTTTGATAGAATTCAGCAGTGAAACCATCTGGTCCTGGGATTTGCTTTATTGAGAGATTTATTACTGATTTAATCTTACTAGTTATAGTTCTGTTCTGATTTTATGTTTCTTTTTGATTCAGTCTTGATAGGTTTTATATTTCTAGGAATTTGTCCATTTCCTTTAGGTTAGTATACCATTGTTTGTAATACTCTCTTATAATCCTGTTTATTTCTATAAAATCAGTAGTCATGTTTCATCTTTCAAGTTGATTTTGTTATTTGAGTTTCCCCTCTTTTTTCTTAGTCAATCTCACTAAAAGTTTACCAATTTTACTTATCTTTTTGAAGAACCAACTCAGTTTTCTCGATTTTCTCTATCTTTTATTCTCCATTTTATTTATCTCTTCTATAATCTTTATTATTTTCTTTCTTTTGCTAGCTGTGAGTATAGTTTTTCTTTTCTTAGGGTAAAAAATTAGGTTAATGATTTGAGACCTTCTTTTCAATGTAAACATTTACCACTATAAATTCCTTTCTAGCACTGATTTGTATCCTATGTTTTTATGTATTGTGTTTTTGTTTTCAATGGTCTTAAGATATTTTCCAATTTCTCTAGTGATTTCTTCTTTGATACCATCGTTTATTTAAGAGTGCGGTGTTTAATTTCCACATATTTGTGAATTTTCCAGTGTTCCTTCTGCTACTGATTTCTAGTTTCATTCCATTGTGATCAGAAAAGATATTTTGTATGATTTCCATCTTTTTCAATTTTTTAAGACTTGTTTTGTGGCTTAACACATACTCTATCCTGGAGAATGTTCCATGTGTACTTGAAAAAATGTATTATGCTATTTGTTGGGTATTTTGTATATGCTTTTTAGGTCTAATTAATCTGCAGTGTCATTTACATCCTTTATTTTCTTATTGGTCTTTTGTCTACTTGTTCTATCCATTCTTGAAAGTGAGATATTAAAGTCTCCTACTATTATGATAGAGCTGTCTATTTCTCCCTTCAATTCTAGCAATGTTTGCTTACCATATGTAGAAGCTCTGATGTCTGGTGCATATATGTTTATCATTATTGTATCTTCTTGGTGAATTGACCCTTTTATCATTATATAATGCCCTTTGTCTCTTGTGCCAGCTTTTGACTTAAAGACTATATTGTGTCATGTTAGTTTAACCTCCCCTACTCTCTTTTGGTTACTGTTATCATGTACACCACATCGGTTAGGTGTGAATTTACCCTTCCTCTCCTTCCCGCTCCCACCTACCCAGCACCCTATGAATGTTACTTTCCATATGTGCACATTGGCGTTGATAGATTAGTACCATGTAATGGTGAGTACGCTTGGTGTTTGTTTTTCCATTCTTGTGATAGTTCACTTAGAACAATGGGCCCCAGCTCCATCCAGGATAATACAATAGGTAGTTGACCATTTTTTATGGCTGAGTAGTACTCCATGGTATACCTATACCACATTTTATTAATCCACTCATGTATTGATGGGCACTCAGGTTGTTTCCATATCTTTGCAATTGTGAATTGTGCTGCTATAGACACTTGAGTGCAGATGTCTCTTATACAGAATGTCTTTTTTTCCTCTGGGTAGATGCCCATTAGTGGTATTGCTGGATCAAATGGTAGTTCTACTTTTAGTTTTTTGAGGTATCTCCATACTACTTTCCATAGAGGTTGTAATAGTTTTCAGTCCCACCAGCAGTGTATGAGTGTTCCTATCTCTCCACATCCAAGCCAACATTTGTCGTTTTGGGACTTTTTGATAAAAGCAGTTCTCACTGGAGTTAAATGATATCTCATTGTGGTTTTGATTTACATTTTCCTGATGATTAGAGACGTTGAGCATTTTTTCATATGTTTCTTACCCATTACTCTATCTTCTTTTGAAAAGTTTCTTTTCATGTCCTTTGCCCACTTTTTAATGGGGTTGTTTGATTTTTTCTGGTTGATTTTTCTGAGTTCTGTACAGATTCTAGTTATCAGCCCTTTATCAGATGTACAGCATGCAAATATTTTCTCCCATTCTGTAGATTGTCTTTTCGCTCTAATGATAGTTTCCTTGGTGGTGCAGAAGCTTTTTAAGTTGATTAGGTCCCATTTATTTATTTTTGTTGTTGCTGTGATTGCTTTTGTGGTCTTCTTCATAAATTCATAAATTCTTTGCCTAGGCCAATGTCCATAAGAGTTTTTCCAACATTTTC
>NW_012144633.1:673790-674515 GCF_000956105.1 Propithecus coquereli | reverse complement strand
TCTGATTTACATCTTTTATTGTACCATCTAGATATATTGAATATAATGAGTTAGGACCAAAACAAAACATCTGGAACTTTTTTCTAAAATCATAGACTAAAACTCTAGGCTTTCTCCATGTTACCAGTCTGGCACTGTTTTCATATAAATATCCAGTGAAACTATTTGTCTTGGTAATCAATGATATACTTTGGGATATCACGATGCTTTTCTGCCGAGCTTCATCAGATCAACAGAAAAACATTTCACTATCTTATCTTGAATTTTGTATATTAGGTATTAATAAAACACTTTTATGTGAAACATTTAAATCTTTACCAACAGCGATTAAAATTTTACTGCTTTGATTTACATGTTTTCCAAAAGATTGCTTTCTCATTTCAGTAGTAAATCCTTTGACAAAGTCAAGACCATAAATCTATATTGCAATGATATACCCATGAACTTTTTGAAGTTCAACCAAGTATTTCATGTCTGATAATGCTCACTTATGTTAACTACATAAAAGATTGTGTTAAAAGTTCTGATGATATGTTTAAAATGTTTTTAATTACTTTATTGATACACCTTGATAAAAAGTTTTTATTTCAAATACTTTAATGCATAAAACCGATTTATGATTTTTCTTTAAGTTTTCCTTCATTAATGATTGCAAATTTTTTTATGGAAAATATGGGCATTAACAAGACATAATAGCCACTCTGATTTTTCTTTTTAAAGTGTTT
>NW_012144633.1:671730-673740 GCF_000956105.1 Propithecus coquereli | reverse complement strand
GCCAATGTCCATAAGAGTTTTTCCAACATTTTCTTCTAGAATTCTTATGGTTTCATGCCTTAAGTTTAAGTCCGTTATGCATTGTGAGTTGATTTTTGTGAGAGGTGAGAGGTCCTGATCCTGTTTTAATCTTCTATATGTGACTATCCAATTTTCCTAGCACCATTATTGAATAAGGATTCTTATTGCCAGTGTATATTTTTGTCTGCTTTGTCAAAGATCAGATGGCTATATGAGTTTGATTTTATATCTGGTTTCTCAGTCCTGTTCCATTAGCCTATGTCTCTGTTCTTGTGCTGGTACCGTGATGTTTTGGTTACTATAACCTTGTGGTATAGCTTGAAGTCTGGTAAATCGATGCCTCCCAATTTGTTCTTTTTGCTTAAGGTTCCTTTAGCTATCTGGGGTCTTCTCTGGTTCCAAAAGAAGTGTAGAATTATTTTTTCTCGATCTGTGGAAAATGATGTTGATATTTTAATAGAGATTGCGTTGAATCTGTAGATCACTTTGGGTAGTATAGCCATTTTAACAATGTTGATTCTGCTGACCCATGAGCATGGTATGTTTTTACATCTGTTTACGTCCTCTGTTATTTCCTTCTCAGTGTTTCATAATTCTCCCTGTAGAGTTCTTTTACCTCCTTAGTTAAATGTATTCCTAGGTATTTTATTTTTTTTGTTGCTGTTGTGAAAGGTATTGAGTTTTTGATTTGGTTCTCAGTTTGACTGTTGTTGGCATATATGAATGCTACTGACTTGTGTACATTGATTTGTAACCTGAGACTTTGCTGAACTTATCAATTCTATTAGTCTCTTGGCAGAATCTTTGGGTTTTTCTAGATATAAGATCATATCAGCAGCAAAGAGCAATGATTTGACCTCTTCTGCCCATATTTGGATGCCCTTGATTTCCTTTTCTTACCTGATTGCCCTGGCTAGGACTTCTACCACTATGTTGAATAGAAGTGGTGATAGAGGGCAACCTTGTCTGGTTCCAGTTCTAAGCGGGAATGCTTTCAGTTTTTCCCTGTTCAGTATGTTAGTTGTGGGTTTGTGTATATGGCTTTTATCATACTGAGATAAATCTCATTAAGCCAGTCACAGAGATAGAGTGGAGAAATAAAAGGAATGATCAAAGCCTACAAGAAATATGGAGTTATGTAAAGAGGCCTAACATAAGAATCATAGGCATCCTTGAGGGTCAAGAAGAAAGTACCCAAGGGTTGGATAATTTATTTGAGGGAATAATTGAGGAAAATTTCCCTGGCCTTGCTAGAAATCTAGATAGTGAAGTACAAAAACTTGAAAGGACTCCTGGGAGATTCATTGCAAAGAGGAAAACACTGTGTTGACAGAAAAGGACAGATAGTCATCAAATAAATACAGACTGTCCAAAATAAATACAAAAGAGGTGTTCCTATGAGCCATAAGGCAAAAGCAGCAACTAACTTACTAAGGTAAGCCCATCAGACTAATTTCAGACTTCTCAACTGAGACCTTAGAAGCCAGAAGGGATTGGGGCCCCATTCTCAGTCTTCTCAAACAGAATAATGCCCAACTTAGAATTTTGTATCCTACAAAACTAAGTTTTGTATATGAGGGGGAAATAAAGTCTTTGTCAGACAAGCAAACACTGAGGGAATTTGTCAAGATGAGACCTATCCTGCAGAAAGTACTCAGAACTGCATTATACATGGAACAGCACAATAGACACTCACCAGTATAAAATCACCCAAAAGCTTAAGGTCAAAGGCTAGATACCACAATGGCTCAAGAGATAAAACAAAGCAACAAAGTTCTACTCAACAGGATGAACAGAAATCCACCCCACTTAACAATTCTTTCAATAAATGTGAATAGCTTGAACTCCCCACTCAAGAGACATAGGCTGGCCTAATGGATAAATATATATCAGTATCTGCTGTCTCCAGGAAACACATCTAACCCACAAGGACTCATTCAGACTTAAGGTGAAGGACTAGAAAACAATATTCCATGAAAATGGAAACCA
>NW_012144633.1:665290-668350 GCF_000956105.1 Propithecus coquereli | reverse complement strand
TCTTAAATAAAAAAAGGTATAAATTATATAGCTACTAGGATAATAATAAACTGAGTTTAAGTAGATTTTTTGGGGGGGAATGTTCAGTTGAATTGAAGTACCCGAAACCATTATAAATGTATTTTATCAAAAATGGAAATGCATTTTATTGGACAGAACTCTTGTGCAATTTTTGAGAGGCAGTGAAGGGTTTTTAGCTTTTTGATCTTAAACAGCGAGCTATTTCTCATGTTAATGTGTATTTAAGACTTACTGGAAATACTCATAATATGAGCTGAAGACTGATGTCTGGCAGCAAGCATATTTCTGAAATTGGGTTGGTTTTTATTACTATATTTTCTGAAATATGCTTTCATTGATATTTACAAAACAAATTGCCAGTTCACACAAAGGTTGTTTTAATAAAAGCCAGTGAAAGCAACTGAGTTGCTAGGAGGAATGTTAAGAGGGAAATGGACTTTTCATAACCTCACATTATAATTTCTCTTTTTGGACAAAAATCTGTTATTTGAATGAGTTTGGAGCTGAAGGGAATTAGTATGTCAAAATATCCACCTAGATATTATATGTGATCATTTTTATTGCAAGTGAAAAATATTAAATTTAAGTAAAATGTAAGTGTTGCCAATATGAGTTTGGCAACATCCTAGGAAAATGTTAGTTAAGAAGTGGTGAATGTTGACCATGTTTTAGCTCTAGCCATAGAAACCATCATTGGCTCCCAGTTCTCACAGGGTAAAGTTCAAGGTGTTCTTCCCAGCGTTCACAGCCCTACCTAATGTCGCTTTTCTCTGCCCATCCATCTTTATCTTCCTCTACTCCAGTCAAATGGTTTCTGTGATATTCCCAGGCACATAGTGACTATACCCCCGCAGTTTCCAGGCCTGAAGCTCTCCCTGCCGGCATCCAACTCTTTCTCATTAAAATCTTCCCCTATATCCACAGAAAGCCACACACCATTCTAGTCCTCACTGACTTTCCTCCTTTCACTAAACTACTTCAGTGATTGTTACCTTTAATCTTCAAGCTGTTGCCCAATAATTTCAGTGGCATCTGCTGTATCTACGTTGTCTTATAGCAGTGCAAATGTCTGGAGGGTCGCAAAAGTTTAGATTTTAAATACTCTCCTTCCTGGCTACAGCACCTGATAGTGATAAGCACATAGTGGTCTTCAACAAATATCTGGTGGATTAAATTCACTGAATGTATGTTACTGTCTTAGCCATCTGGCGGCCTGTTTTCTCTTTTGAGCTCCAGAATCGGTCCTGACCTATTGGTCATGGTAACTTAAATTAAAGATCTCCAAACCTTAGTTATTGCATTTATAAAACAGGAATGGTGATCATACTGCCCTTGTAGATGTTGAAAACATTGCTGAGAGGATTTAAAGGTATATGGCGCATATGATAGCATCTCAGACTTCACACATTCAAATCCAAACTCTGATTCCCCCTTCAATCCTTCTCTTCATGGAGTTTTCACCTTCTCTTGAATGATGTTACCATTCACCCAGATAGTCACTAGGGCCCCCAAACCTCACATTCATTGTGTTTTCCTCCTTTTCTACACCCCAGTAGGTCCTGTTGGCTCTACCTTTGAAATGTATCTAAAATTTATCCTCTTGGCACCACTCCCACTCCTACACTCTAATCTAAGGTACAATCATTTATTGCCTAAGCTCAAGAGCTTCAGAAGTAAGTCTTTTACTCCCATTCTTGCTGCCTTGGAGTCTAGTCTCCCAGTCACAGTGGCTCTTTTAATACATAAGACTTAGAATAAAATCCAAATGCTCTACCATGGCTTAAAAGACCCTGTGTGTCTGGCTTCTGCTGACCACCGTGACTTCATCTTACATCTCTGTCTCAGCTTTTCACTCAGTTTACTTACTGTGGCCGCAGCGGCCTTTTTGCTGATCCTCAAATCCACCAGGAAGCGTAATGCCACCTTAGAATCTTTGCTCTTGCTGTGCCATCTGCCTGCAATCAACCTTCCCCAGATAGTCACATGAGTCATTTCCACCTGTCCTTTAGGATTCTGTTCAAATGTCACCTTCCCTGACCACCCTATTTAAACTACAGCATTACACTCTATCCACATACCCTGATTTAGTTCCTGACCTACTACTTTACATTTATCTTATTATTGTGTGTCTTCTTCCATGTGAATGTAAGCTCCATGAGGTCAGAGATTTGTTTTGTTCACTGATAATTTGTTTCGGCCAGCACCTAAAAGTATCTGGCATATAGAGGGATTCGAAACAACATTTGCTGAATGATAGAATAATAGGTGCTCAATAAGGAAGAACTCTTAGTAGTAGTAGCATTACTATATTTATAAGAATGGTGTCAAAATCAAATAAAGCATATGAAAGTATGTGAAACATTATTTAGCCTGATATAAATATTTGTGATTATTATTACACATATGGAAGTTATACATATACTTCAAACTCGACATGTTTAAAAGTTAACCCATTAGCCTCCCTTGCATTTCTCCACCTCCTCCTTTGTGCTCTGTCTTGTATATTGGTACTACCCTGTTTAATGAAGTTAGAAATCATCCTTGAACCTTCCCTTCTATTATCAATTTGGTCAGCAATTCCTGTTGCTTCTACTTCTCTATTTCTGTTCCTTTCTACCTCTCATAATTTCCAACTAGCACCATTACAATAGCCTTCTAATTCTCTCCTTGCCTGCCTTCATCCAAGGGTAAAAAATTAAATTATTTTAATAATTGTCATAGTCATATGTAAATCAACATATAAAACAAAAAAAATCAATTTTTATTCTCTATATAAACTAAACTATATGTATCTTATAAAATTGCTTGCCAAATGATATATATTTTTAGTGTATATTGTTCATCAAATATTTCTAATGATTTCAAAATCATATGTTGATTTTCAGAAATGTTAGTGCAGTTGTTTGGTTGATGTGGCTTTCACTCCCTAAATGATGCCCTTGTCCAAGCTGTGATGTGACATAGGGAACATCTCTAGGCTTGTCCCATAACTTTCTTTTTAAATTGTCAGTCATTATGTAATTTGCATTTCTCTCTACA
>NW_012144633.1:663120-665240 GCF_000956105.1 Propithecus coquereli | reverse complement strand
TGAATATCTAAGAGTTTAAAGATCTCGTCCAAAGATATGTAGTGATTTCTCACATCAGGGACCAGATCCAAGATATTTTCATTAGTCCATCCTTCCTCCCTAACAGAAATATAAGTTGTGATATCATAGCATTTTATGTTGACTTTATAATTTAAAACAAAATTTTACGTATCTGATCTCTTATGTCAATCTCTACAATGGAGCCATGAGGTAGGTATGTATTATTATAGTAGAACAAGTTATTTAAGAAATAGCTATTGAAAGTTATTTAATTAGTACTTAACCTTGAGATCAAAGTGTTTCTTATAACCAATAAATAAGTATGAAAGGGGTACTTATTTTATCTGAAACATCAGACTTGATCCTTAATAAATCTCTTTTCCTCTGATTTTCACATTAGAGTACAGAAAGGCTATAGTATTTTTTTTATATTCAACTCTTAGGCTTCTTACTAAGATCATCTAAGTAGGACAAATAGAAGTATTTGAGTTTATAACTCAATACTCTACCTGTGATATATATAAATTCTTGGTTAGGAAAATAATTTTTTTCCATCTCCAAAAAATGTGTAGCAAAATGGCTCCTACTACTACCTGGAAGTATGCCACATTCTCTGTTTGTTCCAGAGAAAACTTTACTCATCAAAGTCTCAAACCACCTCTGTCTCTCAACTTTCCCATTTCTGTCCATGGCACTATAATTACAGGCACGAAAGCACATCTACAACTCATTGGTCTTGTTCTGTCCCTATATTCAGTGTGTGTCTAAGTCCTCTTGATTTTTCCTTTAACATTTTCTCACTTGCATCTTCTCCTCTTCATTCTCATACCTTCATTATAGCCCAGGCCCATATCTTTTGATCCTTGGATTTTTAAAAGAGCCCTTTACCTCTTATTACCATAGGATTACCTATTACTGTTTGTCAAACCACTTATCTTTTCTAAACTTATTTTCCATAAACTCTGCTCACATCATACTAATTCCCAGCTCAAAAATTGCCAGTGATCATTTATAATCACTTTTGACAAAGTCTAATCAGCCTGCTTTCTTCAGCCCTCTCTAATCTGGCTCCATCTAACCATCAAATTGAATTACTATAGGCAATACAGTTCCCTCACTGCAGTATAGATACATAAATGAGGCAGTGCACTGTTGCAGAAAGCCCAGCTCTGAGCAAGACATAGATATTGAACCCTGATTTTCAGCTGTGTAATAGGTGACCTAGAGCAATTTTCTTACCTTCTATAGGCCTTGTTCTCCTTTTGTCAGATGGAGAGGATAATATCCACCTCAGAGGCTTGCCATGAATATTAAACAATATTTATTTCATTTCATAAATATTTCTATAACACATGGCATTTAATACTCCTTTGATTAATGAGTTCTCTCCCTCTCTTCTGCTCCTTCACTCATGTTAGTCTCCTTGCTTGAAATGAACTTCCACCTTTCCGCTCCTTGCCCTACCCATTCTTTGAGGCCTTCGTAAAGCGTGCCTTGCAGTTAACTTTCCTAACGACACTAATTCACATTTATCTTCCCTCACCTTGGCTCTAGGATCTTTTCTATAACTTCGTACTTAGTTATAGGATACCTTGAATTACTTGCTATATTTCATGTTTTATAGAATACAAGTAGAACATGAGCTTCCAAAAATTGTATCTTACACTCCTTATATACATCCCATAATGACTGGCATGGTTTTAGGCACATGGTATACACTGAAATTCTATACTGAATTAATTCACTGATTTACTTTGAAATATGAAGAAACCTATATTATGGAAACAAGGACAGTTAGTAGAATGAGGAGATGTTTTCTAAGAGAAGAAGGGACAAAACATTTATATCAAAACGCATCACAGACAATATATAGGATGATTGTGATAGTGTCCTGAAAAGAACTATGTAATGATTCCATTTCACTTTTCAGAGATATTTCATCTGCCAACCAGAAGGCATTTAAATTAAACTTCTTCAGAACATTTAGTTTGCAGTCTCTCCTTATACTTATAGTTGAGGAATAATATTTTTCTCTTATTAAACATAGCTTATTGATGATAGCTGAGTTGTACACACTTGGAAAATAGTAATAGAGGCTCCTATAGTCTTGAAAAAAGCTT
>NW_012144633.1:627520-652320 GCF_000956105.1 Propithecus coquereli | reverse complement strand
CATCACAAAATCTGCTAACAAGGCAGGGGAGAGTGGTGGAGAGGAAAAAGTCCATTGGTCTGTGAGTCAGGACATGCCTCTTGCTATGTGTGTCACCTTAATCAAGTTTCCATGTCATAGTTTTCTTTTTCCATCTGCAAAATGAAGGAATTAGACAAAATGGCAACAAAAGAAATCTCCCAGCACTGCACCCCGTATTTTAGATCTCACTGTGTAATTCATTTTCATATCTTGTATAAAGCAGTCATATAAGACCCATGCAAGGATAATCCCTGCAGTTCCCACTGTTGACACTTTTCCATCCAGAAAAGTTCCTGTTTAACCTTACCTTTGTCTTTAAGCCAGTTCTGTAACCATGACAAAACATTTCCTTTACTTCCATGGTAACCCAATGTTTTTGGTACAGAAACTTGTGAAATGCATTCTAAGTGTTTAAATGAATTCTGTTTCCTGGCTTTTCCCTGTCCTTACCCCCGACATCATTATTCTTTGTTTTCTTACTGAATTTTCTGTTAAATATGATTGTAATGTGAGGCCTCAGGTGACACAGACAATGTAATAGTTTCTCAAGAGCATATACTGAATAGAAATAAAAAGGAAACCCCTCAAGTTATATAATATATAATCAAAATATTTGAATTTTGTTTAAACCAATTTAGGGTGCTGAGCAAGGATAAAGATGGCTTTTTTATATTTGTTATTGTAACTGCGAAGACAAAGCATAAAAAATGTCTATTGTTTAACTTGTCATGTATATCTTAGGAATTTGGGACCAACCTAAGAAAATGCTTATGGAAAAATAGTTTCTCATAGTCATATTTTCAACCCTTGCTATGGAAATAATTGTGGATGTGTTATATTATTATTTGTGATGAAGACACTTTTGCTCAGGATACGTGCTTAAAATTGTATTTAAAGTCACGATGATCTGTTTTGCTGTGGAAAGCTTTCTTTTTAGTCCCTCCTGTGTTCAATAATTAAGAATAATCATGTCTAGAGACCAAAGCTTTTGGTCATGTGGAGAAGAATTTTTGGTCACATGAAGTCCATATGGCAATTGGACGTCTGGTTGTACCCTCAGTGGTAACATCTTCAAAGCAGCCAAGGAAATCAGCTCATTCTCCATTGGTGTATTGGCATATACCAATAAATAAAGTGGCTTTTACCTGTGCAAGGGTGGCTTCATAGAAAGTTTGCTCTCAGCTTTTTCGGCAGCATTTTTTCCCTTGCATTTTCTGC
Source organism: Propithecus coquereli (assembly GCF_000956105.1). Taxonomy (NCBI): domain Eukaryota; kingdom Metazoa; phylum Chordata; class Mammalia; order Primates; family Indriidae; genus Propithecus; species Propithecus coquereli. The sequence goes on along the minus strand of NW_012144633.1, from coordinate 651,081 downwards.
TTATTGGCATCATAAACATCTGTAATTATTCTTATTTTATGGAACCCTGTGTTCCAGCAAAAACAAGGGAGTTGAAAGTTTTCTCTCAATTTTGAATTTCAGCTGCCAGAAAGTCTTTAAAATCATCTAGCTTCATGTATTCAAATGAACAGCATCTATTAATAGAAACAAAGTGATTGTGTTTGATGTAGTGTTTTAAATTAATACAATAGGAAAGATTGTTCACTTTTGCTTGAACTGTAAAAAGCAGAAGTTTGACCAGGCCTTCATGAAGTAATTAAATTCAATTGAGGAACATTACTTCCTTCCATGTTAAACTACTGTCCTATTTACTGCTTGCGGTATAAAAGGGAAGAATGCGTTAGTGAAAAGAAAGTACAATACAGCATTCCTGACATTCAGGCACTTACAGTCTGAGCACACATAAACACCAAAAAGTGTGATCTAAAAGTGTGATCCCTGGACCAGAAGCATCAGCATCACCTGGGAATTTATAAGAGATGCAAATTCTCAGGCCCCATGGTAGATTTACTGAATCAGAAACTTGGATTGAGGCCCAGCAATTTGTGCTTTAACAAGCATGATGCTGACACACACTAAAATTTAACATACATTAAGTGATAACCACAAAGTAAGTACTACATTACTAGTATAGCACTGACAGTAAGTTTTTATAGGCAAGCAGAAGACACTGTTGGGCTGGGATGTTTAGGGAAAGAGTCACAGATGAAGCAAAAATTTCACCTGGAAGGAGAGCATTCTGAATAAAAGGACCAGGCTGAGCAAGGCAGAAAGCTGCAAAAACACATGACATGTTTGAGATACAGCAATTAACCACTAACTAGACACTTTATTAGGTGCTTTGCACACACTCTCATGGTTAATCCTCACACCACCACCCAAAATAGTATTCCTATTTACATGAAGAAATTAGGCTCAAGAATTTACACAGAGCAATTTGCCTGACAGCTGTGAGAGTTTAGAAAAGTAATGGGGATATGGTGTTAAACATGTTAGGAAGAGAACATAAAGGGCTTTGAATTCCCATCTTTGGAGTTTGGGCTCTATCTTATCCTATTAGAGCCTAAGAGTTAGAAAATTAAAATACTTTCTGTGAAGGAACAAATGATAAAATTGATGCCTTAGAAAAATTAATAGATTGAAGATGAGAGAAGGTGGAAGCTTGAACAGACCCTGTAAGGGTGTTCTCAATAGTTTGGATTCAAGGTAGTTAGAGGTTAAAATAAGAGAATAGTGATGAGAATAAAAAGGAAGAAAGACAGATTCAAAAAAACCCTGAGAAGAAAGCAACTGCAATTGCATACACAAGAGGAGAATGAAAGGGGATTTGAAGTTGTGATGACTGGAAGAAATGGAAAACTTCAGCATCTAGAAAAAGAAAAACTGACAAATTTAGTAGAGGAAACTTAGATAGTTTTTATTGTTTGTGATGGGGGAAGTTACGTTTGTTTTGTTATGTTGTCAAGGTATGAAGAGAAATGAAGAGCTCAGTTTTAGACATATTGAGTCTGAGATGATGGTAAAATATCAAAGTAGAAATGTTTAGCAGGAAGTGGAAAATACAGACTATAAATCCCAGTCCAAGGTTGGAGACATAGACTTGGGAACTGTTAGAAGAGAGGCAATAGAGGACATTGTGGGAGTAACTAGAATGTCCAACAGATAGTGTGTGCCAAGAAAACAGAGGCGGAGAACAGAGTTCCGTGAGGTACCTAAAAGTTCCTCGTTTATGGGATAGAAGAAGAGAAAGAGCCTAATGTTCACGGAAGGAACAGCCAAAGAAGTAAAGGCAGAATGAGTACAGGATGTTTCGTGGAAGTCAGACTAGGGAGAAGGGCACACAATGGTGATTCAAGTCCCCCACCTAGGGAGAACAGGGCAAGGCAACCATATCTGGTAATGAGGACGTCATCAGTGGTCTTCGAGGATGCAAGTTCAGTAGGGTGGATGGTGGTGGAGCTAGTGGTGAGGGAAGGAGATGGAAACAAGACTGTAGGGTTTAAGGACATTATGGTTTATCAGGATGGGGGAGCTTCAAATGTAAGTTACGATTTTGAGGTATTTTGACTATGAAGAAAAGAAGATCATAGGGAAAATGGTTAGTGGAGAGACTGGGATTAGGTGACAATGGCTATGTATGTGTGACGCAGGATAGAGAGAAAAGAGGAAAGGGTTGGAAACTGGAGAGGAAGTGGTGGAAGAATTGAAAGAACTAAATTACAGAAGAGGTCATTTGCTCTAGTACAAAAAAGAAGGGGTCAGAATCTCTTTCTCTGCCCCAGAAAAAGGGGCACATTACTGAGACTGGTGAAAGGTGTATTGAGATGAAAATGTGAAGAGGGGAGGAAACCTCAGCAGGAAAGCCTTTGCTCTTCTCAGGAGGTGAAGATGAGGCCACTGTATAGATAGAAAGTGGACAAGCAGGAGACATGGACCAAGAATCCCTTCCACTCATTTTTCAAATAGCATCTGCCCGTGAGGCTTTTCCTAAGACACAGGGAGTGATAGTGTCTAGTATAATACGTATCACCTCACATTATAATTGTTCATAACATCCATCTCCCCCAATATCCTGTGGGCCTTTTGAGTGCATAGACTTCTTTCCAGTACTTTTTTTAATGCAGAAAAGTACAAAGGATACTATAACGAGCATGTTTATCCCCTCACACACACACAAAAAAAATCCATCTCTTTTTTTGAAATAAACACTGTAAAAAAAATGGAAGACATTTTGTCCACACCCCTATACTTTATTCCATTCTTTTTTTTTCTTTTATTTCAGCATATTATGGGGGTACAGATGTTTAGGTTACGTATGTTGCCCTTAGTATTCCATTCTTTTTTCTTCCTTTCCAGAAGTAAACACGAACAGGAATGTGGTGCATATCCTCTCAGCCTATGTATCTATTTATCTACATCCATGAATAATTTATAGCATTGTGTGCTGTATGATTTCACTAATAACTAATATTTGCTGTGTGGGTGCCTGTGTTGCATGCACTGCCCTAACATTGGAGGATGCAGAGATGAATGATATGGAGCACAAATGGTTCCATATTGTACTAACCAATTTTGCAATTTGTCTTTTTTTGCTTCAAATGCTATGTTTTGAGGTGTAAGATGTTAAGACATACATATTTAGTTCATTTCTTTTAATTGTTCTTATTTATTTTTGTATCTTCCATTTCTAGGGTAGCACATGCAACATAGGTACCCGCATAGTAAATATTAATCATTAGTGAATAAATTAGGGTGATCGATATGGTAATAGAAATGGACACTTTCTACAGTGCTTTATAGTTATGAAATACTTTTACATATAATATCTTCTCATCTTTATTTATGTATTTTCCTCCCCAGGCTGATGCTGTTTAAGGGTAGTGATTACGCCTTATGCCTATGCATTCTATTCCCAATGTCCATTTCAGTGTTTCTAACTCCTCAGTATATATTAATTGAATGAATGAATGACTTTCTGCTTTAAATATTATTATTTTACTAAGGTCCAGGTTGTAAGTACTTAAATGTTTTTCCAAGCCCATGTGGTTGGAATCAGGACTAACAATCAGGTTTTCTGATACTAAATCCAGTGCTCTTTTTATTACACCATTGAAAGAGCTATTGTAAGAACTCTATTAGGGAATCCAGAGAAGAGGAATAATTATAATGAATTACTGCCCTGATGTATCCAATAAATAGACTCCATGTACCTGTGTAACTGGAGAAAATTAAGAACCATAACCAGATCTAGGGCTTGAAATTTATCATAATCATTGACTGGGGATATTTTGTCACATGGTACTTAAATGGAGTTTGTATTATAAAGGAGATATGTGAGTTATGAGGCTGGGTACGATTGCATGAGTGAAGGAATGAGCGAGAAGCAGTTTCACTCAAATAGAACTGCTCTTGCTAAGGTCACTGGTGACCTTCTAATTGCCTTTGACTACACCCACCACTCCTCCCCTGGCTTCAGCGACACCTTCCCTCCCAGCTCTCCTCCACCTCTCCTTCTTGTCTGCCTCCTAAGAAACCCTTCCCTGAGAAAGTGACAGTTGTGTGGACCTCTGAAGAAAGTTACGAATATTCTAGGGAGAAGGATCTTGGGAACTGCCTCCCCCAACCCCATCTGCCCTCCCACTAGGATTGATTGATCTTGATCAATACGTTCACCCTGCACTCATCCATTTGGGGTCTTACCCCATTTTCTTCACTCAGAGACAGGTCTCCTCTGCCTCTTACTTCTCTTGCGCAGCCCCTGTTCTGAACAGCTGGAGAAGCCGGGATCACTGCATAGCACCAGCTCTGGAGAGCAGCACATACTAACCCCCTCGACAGAGCCACTCAGGGCCACTGCTGTGGTTAAATGGTCTTTACCAGGAAAAGGTCTCTTTAGAAATTTATTTTGAGATACAAGCATTGTTCACTTACTTTCACACTCCTATCTTAGTCATTTTTGTGTATCCTTTACAGTTTGTTACACTATACACATTTAATCATACTAATTTAATAAATGCTTGTCAAGCTGAACTGCTACTCATTTTTGCTGAATTAGGGCAGGGCACAGATTCCCTTGCTCAAGGTACATTCTCATAGTTTTTCTGGCACACCCCCAGGAAGATGTCGGAGAGACTCCATCATTCCCACTGGCTTGATACAAAACTCAGCTCTCTAGAAGATCTAGCACTGCCCTCAGGTCATCTTTCTATGACCTTTCTTTCTTGCACCGTAATTTGGTGACCATATTTTTAGATCTAAAACTCAGAACACAAAATCAGAGAAAGAATTCTTGTCCTGCTTTCAGATATGAGAGACATTATGGGGAATGTAATTTGGTTGCCAAAATACTGTCATTTCTTGGACATTTTATTGATTTGGAGGGAGAATAGGGTAGAGTTTATAATCAGGACAGTCTTGTACCCTTGTGTTAGTCAGAAGTAGCCTTAGGTATTTTGCACTCCCTCAAGATGGAAGCAGAAATTAAACTCAGTTCAGTGGCCTTGCAGTAAACAAATGATAAGTGAAGACTCTTGCATTACCTGCAAGAAAATGAGTCGTCCAGGAAACTGAATTAACCAAGCAACAGCTCTGTAGCATGAATAGCTCATTAGAAAGAGTGTTGGTTGATTATTTTGTTTCCTCTGGGTAGACTCAGTGCCAAGGCAAAACAAATTCGTGGAATATACCATAGTGCTTAGTGGATAAATGACATTTACATGAGAGGAAGGAAATTGGAAAAGCAAAGGAAAGGGCTACACTAGAATAAGTAGTGAGCTAATATTGAGTCATTAAAATATATCTTAATTTTTAATATGGAAGATAGTGACACGACATTGATGTGACTCAAGGAAGGTAAAAGAAGGTTTTGAGTCTGAGGAAGGAGTTGATGAAAGGTTGTAGCTTTTAATGCATGATGATGAAAAGAGATCTCCTTTTGGATGATGTGTCCCTGATTCTAATTTTGCATTTGTGGAGCAATTAGCAGGACTCCTCTTGGCTTTTCTTGGTATCCTCCTTTAAAAGAATGTCTCTGATATGTAATATTTGTTTGAAAACCCAAAGAAGCTTGTTTCCTTTTGAGGTTTGCCTTGCTTTTTATGTTCTGAAGTTCATTTTGAACCTCGGATTTTGCTCCAAGCAATAAAACTAGTTGGATTGTACTAACATAATGGAGCCATAATTTTAGCCAACTGTTGGGGGTGGGGAGATAGTTAAGGTGTGTAGTGGTTCTGTGGTTTCTCTGTGGAGTAGAATTCCCTGCAAAGCTTTTCCATGTGGTGTTTTAATAGCTGTCTTAAAACTCTCTGATGCATGGAGCAAAACTGAATTAGGTTCATGTGCTAGATTGGTGGGATGGGCCAAGGACTCTGTGAAAAAACGAAAGAAAAATAATCAAATGGCCTAAGCCAGAGGCTAAACCAGCCAAAGAAGATCCCCAGGACATATCCAAATTCAAAATTATAACAGCAGTCATCTCTTTTAACCCATGTTTGCAGAACTTTCTATGGGAAATTAGAATATTTCCCTTGCATATATTAATATTTTACTTTTATATGGTGCTTGACAATTTACAAAATGATAATAGGTGTATTTGTTCATCAGAGCCCTGCAACAATCTTCTGAAGGCTATATTATTAAATTCATTTTATTAAATGAGAAAACTAGGTCACAAAGAGAAGCCCAAGATCATTTGGCTAAGAAACTACAGAGGCAGAATTTGACACCACTTCAGAGCTCTACATCTTTACACCAGAACTTCAATAATTTTAATTAGTGATCGTGTTTAATATTCGTGAAGACAAGGAAAACGGGACAGTGTGTACATGCACAGTCAGGCTGTTTCTAGACCTCTGATTTCTCATCAGTGAATATAAGATACATGCAGTGTTATCTGAGCATCAAAGGAATGAGCTCTTTCTCTAACTCAAATGCTCAGTGATTCAGAGGCACAATTTCTTCCCAAGTGCTGAGTGTGGCTGATAAAATGCCACATACTCAGTTGGCTTTCCCATACTAAGCATGTATAAAAATTCTCTTTAGTGTGTGGTTTTGGCTGCTGAATTCAAAAAACATTTATTGAATGGTACTATATTCCAGGCACAGGGGTGAAATAGGAAGTTGTCTAGGTGGTATGATTCTAAGGGAGTCTATTCCACTGGCCCAGCCCACTGCCTAAAATACCACCATTAGCAGGGCATCCCTTTGAGTTAGTCCAGGAATCACTGGGATTCCTTTTTAAAAATGCAGAGATCCTAGAGAGAGGAAACACGTTAAAATGGTCCTAGTCACTAAAGCCTTGGGGTATATTTATTTCCTTAATTAGAAAATCAACTCTTAAGACCCTGATTTGAATAGGAAGTAATGTGAGTAAATTTTATTCTACCCAGGAGAAGGGGGTGGTAGATTCTGGAAAGGTCTGTAAGGGGCCCTATGGAGCCAGAAGCAGTAGGGCAGGGAGCCCATCGTATCTGGAGAAAAAGGTGCACTAAGGCTGTCTGTCAAAAATAAGCTTCAGTTGCTTTCGTTTTTATATTAAAAACTAGCATTTGTGTTTTAGGCCTGGATCCACAGAATTAACCAGACTAATAGGTGCAATTCAACCGGCCAACACCTGATCCCATTTTCATATTTTTTTAAGCAAAAAAAGCAGATGCACATCTCTAATGAAAAGTAGGCTGGTGTTGCTCTCTTCCCCCAGCCACCTCAGAGGTCATTATTTCCATAATCAGCCAGTATACAAAATCTAAAGCTCAGTGTCTTCTCATTCGACTCTAATAAATGTTTTTGTTTGTTTTTCGTGGTTGGTGATGGGTCAGTGTCTCTGACAGACTTGCACAGGCCCCAAATGACTTTAAGTTGCCTCCCTCTACACTCTGATATTCTCGCCCATAACTCTGAAAAATTATATACCTTTAGAATTTTAAACATAGTATGATAATAATTTTGGTCCTCTCTTCCAAGGACCTAAGATACTTTAGAAACATGTCAGGCAAACAAATTTATTATTTTCAAAGAGAAAATTTATTTTACAAACTGAATGTCATTCAAATTAATATTTGCCTTTTCATGATGCAACTGTCGATATTCTGTTTGATTTCTTTTCTTAGGTTACCCATAACCTCTCCACACTTGAAACAGCATGTTTGGATTAACCATGTTTGTTCTAATGACTAGAAAGAGCAGAAGCCCCCTCAAATAATATCCTTGATGATAGCTAGGATTATTGCTAGGTGCTATGCTCAGAAGGGATATCTACAGGTTTTCTCATTTACTCTTCATAACAAGAGGTAGGTACTGTCATTATCTTCATTTATGCTGAGGCATAGAGAAGTAAAGTAAGTTGCCCAAGGACACACAGCTGGTCCATTGAGATTCAAATCCAGTCTGTCTACTGAGCCCAGGCTCTCAATCACTATGCAACAATGACCTGTGCTTCTCCAAGAGGCCACCACAATGTGAGGGAACCTAGTCACCTGTGGGCAGGGCATTCCTGGGGACTTCCCAGGGCAATGGTCCCAGTGTGCAGATGCCTGAGTGGGAAGTAGAAGAATGGTCAGGAAGAAACGAGAGCCCTGGAGTTACTTTGTCACCTGCTTTTCATAGAGCCCATTTCGAAGGATAGCACTTAAGGCTGGGTTACACCTGAAGCAACATCAGCAGGCAATTATCAATTCATACAGTGCACAACTACAGAGTGTGTATTTGGGGAAGGGTGGGATTCGTGTGCAGTAGATGGAGAGACTCTGCTTTGCCTTCCTCAATACTTTCTAAGAGACAGCCTTGGCCTTCACAATCATCTCCAAGTCAGTCTTAGACATGCAGATCTTCCTGGGTTGGAAGCTGTAATATGCCAGTAAATGCTTAATAACCTGTTCTCTAGGTGGAAAGCTCTGATTTGTAGTGCTTGCCATTGCCATAGTTTGAATATTCCCACTGTGGCATATTTCAAGTTATTAAGACAACCTCACTGAACAGAGCTGGGAATGGTGGTGGACAATCAGCTCCACCACACCCCTAGAGGTGGTCAAAAGATAGGTGTGGCTCAGGCAGTGTTGGTGCTGCAGGAGGCAGGTGTCAGGGTGACAGCCCTCTCCCAGATACTGGACCACGACAATGCATATTATATGCTACTTCACTCTGTGTCCCTTCTCTCCTCACCCCATCCTGACATTCTTCTGACATAAATCAAGCTCATAAGATAGCAGAGGAATGGCTGCAAGGTCTACTTCCCCAAACCATTGTTACTGACCCCTGGAATGAATCATGTTAGATCAGCTACAGTGTGTTCTCCTCCTAAAGGACTTCAGGGCTATGGACTGTATACGCTGCAGTTTACTGATATGCTACATTCTAGCACTTCATAGTTCAAGGGTCAAAATCCTTTCAGTGCCCAAGTATTCTCTGTTGCTTTAAAATATCAGTCAACGTATATTTATGTTTCCCATTCACTACCAGGCACCACAAGGTGCAAAAAGCATATAAACATCATTTCTGACCTAAGGAGTTTACAACCTAGTTGAGAAAACATGACAGCCACATGAAAGAATTCCTAAATAAGGATTACTTTAACAGTATGATGATAAGTCAAACTATAGCATTATGAGGGATATATAGTTAGAGAAGAGTCTATAACAATAAGTACTTAATTAGCAAAGACAGTAAAGAGAGATGAAAAAGTGCATATCCTGGTTGTTTATATTTTTCTTGTTTATCATACAACAATGTGTACCCATTTTTAACCAATATTTTCAACTTACTTTAGAGTTAGAATCCATTTTTAACAAATATGATTGTAGCAGCCAGTTTTATGTAATAAAAATATTTCTTCTGCTGGCCAAAAGCCCATACTAACACTCCTTTGCTGATGGGGATCCAAGACTCCTTTTGAAGGAAAAATCTGGTATGAGAAAGACATTCACAAATCCCTGGCCATTTGGGAATAAATTTACTTAACAAAAAGGTTATCCTTTCAACAGAGTATTGACATAAAGTACAGGTTTGCATATCTGTACAGTGTTAAATAGCTCTTAATAAAACCTGACTTTTTAAATGTTGCACTGATTTTGCTTAAGGCTTTTATACATCTTCTCCTAATAAAATTGCTGACCACTACTGGTTCATAGAGCTTGTCAGGCCCTGATCAGTTCTGAGTAGAGGACTGTGGGAATCTCGTTTTAGGTCTTTCAGAGCCACAGGCCCCCTACACACTAGCAAAGGCAGCAGAAGAGAGCACGCATGTCCTGCCCTTGTCTTTCCCCACATCAGCCAATTATTTATGCTAATAAAAAGAAATAATCACAATCTGATCATCCAAAAGCTACTTGTCACTTGGTTTTGAAAGGGTTTTTGTAATTATATTAGAATATGTAATGCCGAAATAAAATTTGCAGAATTTGCAATGTATAAAATAAAAATAGTTGTAAATCTACCCCATGTCTCTGAGACAGTAGGCTTATGTGAGACAGCCAGGTTCTCTGCATTTATATGAATACTCTCTTGCCTTAGATTAGTATGTAAGTGTTTGGGGTAAGGCGACCTCCTGCCAGGTTTCAAATTAGGTGAGACTGGTAAAGTAAATAAAAGGTAATAGATTGTGTCCATATATGACTTCATTCCGTCCTTTGAATGACTTTATCAATAATTACTCAGGGGTAAGACTCTGCAATAATCATGTACAGTATGTGCCTCCAGGTCATACAGAGCTGACTTTATTTCCTAAGGTATTTGAGATGTGACAGACCAAAACCCTCTTCCTTCACCGCTAGATACATCCAATGTAGTTTTTCTAAAATAATTGATGTTTTCTTTCTCTCAGTTCATGCTACTAATTACACCCAAACTTCTTGAATGATTGTAAACAAATTTACCCACAGGTAGGAACATTACTGGACCTATGGTTAATTGAGTTGCACACATTATACTTTCATTTCTCCCCATGGTCAACGCTTGTTTTCTCTATACTAAATTTCTCTTGCTTTCCTGTGAACTTCAATTTAAGGACTTCGTTTAACTGCATGTCTGGGTGGGATATGGGTGAAGTAGTGTTTTTAATAGTATTTTGCTGAATCTAATTTGTGTCCGATTTTTCCTAAAGCAATTTTCTATTTCTAAAACCACTTCAGTTGGTAGAAATTTGGAATCTATGTTTACCCTGGAATACTAAGAGAAAGATTCAGAAATTACATTTGCAGAGTGTCACTTATTTAACTATTCTTTCCCATTAGACACGGGGAAATGACTTGCTCTTCATTGAATATTGTGCATTTCCTAGCGTCCCGCTGCCCCCTGCTGCAGCCCACAGTGAGTGCATCCTTTCCGCAGGCATTCTTGGTTTGTATTATTACTATCTTGCCGGACCATTTCTTGCTTACTCAGGTTCTTGCTATGTGATTAGACACTAAACCATAACTCTAACAAAGTCCTCCACGAGTTCTGTTTTGCCAAATAGATCCAATTTCTAGAGCAGGAATTTGGTGAATGAGAGAGTATACTTGGGAAATTGTACCCAAGCTGGACTCTTAAGACCCCTTCAAATGGAGGATGTGGCCTGGATCCCCAACTCCTGTAGAGAGAGCGCTGGACAAATCTGGAACTGCTATAGCTCAGGTGAACTGTCTCAGGGTGACCTTGGGGATATATGATACTAAGACACTAAGACACCAGATACTAGTGGGCAGGTAGGTGATGGACTACAATGCCCTCTTTCTCAATTGTCCCCAAAAGAGCTGAGGCAGACTTGTCTTGTCACCATTCGCTTTCAAATATTGCAAGGAAACTTTCAGTGGGCGGTGGGATAAGGAGGTAGACACAGTTATTAAACTCTTCCGTGTTGGGAAGTGTAACTGCCAGGAACTTCAAGGTGTTGCCTGTCCAGGAACCATGTGTACTTTATTGTGAGAATGTAAGAGATTTTTACCCTTTAATGATGACTACAGTTGCAGTTTTGACTGAGGGTACAGACAAGAGTAAAGGAAAGGAAGGTATCTAATGCAGGAAAGGTCATTTTGTGATAATGGAATTTTTTCCTAAAGAATACATTATAAATATCATACCTATATTTTAGAATCAGAACATTTAAGAAACAGATGCTCAATTTTTCTGTGATGAATTAACAGACAAAAAGAATGTTTTAAACTCATTGTAACAGAAGAAACCACATAAAGTCACACCTACCTGCCTACATACACACACACTTTGTAAGTAAAATCTACATTTTTTTTGCTTTTACATGTGCTTTTTGTCTTGGTAATAGCATTGAAAGTTGGGTGGATCTTGCTAGGTAGTTAGTAAATTTCCTGGAGGAAAATAAGAAATTAGGGCAATCTCTATTTGATGGTAAGAAAGAATTTGCACTAAGGTCTTTTCTCCCTCCTATACTTTAGTTCTGTCATCAACCTGATTATAAACTGAACAGAAACCAGAAGAACCACATAAAATTATGCATTTCATTACATTTGTGTGACCTTCTCAAATATCAGATATTGTTTTGCCATCCACTAAGAGAGAGTTCTACTGTATTTGAATCAGACCTCTAGAGAGGAGGAGATAGAGGGAAGCTTAGATAGTGCCCTGCCCAAGTTGTTTGTTTCATAAACGGGGAAACTAAGGCCCAGAGAGGTCACCTGTCTAGAGTGCCCTCCCTTACTGTTATCTCTCTTTTCTAACGTCTTTATCGTGTTTATCTGTTCCATCTCCCTGTAAGATTGCTAGTGTTCAGAGACACAAGTCCTGATTGCATGTGTCGTCTCTTCATGGTGGGTAATTCAATGAGCTCCACTCCTAATCTCCCAATAGAAATTATAATTACAAGAAACAGAGTAAAAGAAATTAATGATTGCAATTATGGTCTTCAGTAACTTATTTCTTTGAATTATTTGATGCAAAATTTCACATCCAAGTGTAATATTTTAGCCTATTTCTTGGGAGTGAAAAGGACCCATTTGTGAATTAGTAATGGGATTCTTGTGTTACATTAAGAGAAAAAGATGTGTTCCAGTTTTCATTTGGCAACTCATCCAATGTTACCCAAAATTTAGCAAATATTTTTTCAGCTCCTTCTATAATCCCTTCACTACTTGGAGTCTAAGGATGTACCAGGGGAAAAAAAAAATAAAGATTCCTGCTTTTGAGACTACATCTTAATGTATATTTGTGACATAGGGATGAACTATTTCTTTCCAACACCAGATTACTCTTGGACAGCATTCTAATGAAAGTGTCATTTTTTCAAATTGTCCTCCTTAAAATAAAAAGCTTAGTTTTCTCAAGAAAATTGTGTTTTGGTCAAGTTGCATTGAAATTCGGCACAATACTGCCGCCTTGCGGCTACTTCTTCAGAGAACCACATACACTGCAAGGTCAACCCTGTCTTTAAGGGAACGTTTATGGAAAAAAAGTTATCCTGTTTTTCAGTGGAAATGCTGGACACAAAATTATTTGAAATCTAATTCCTTCTGATTTTATGATAGAACGATTGGAAGGCCTCCATCGCTTTTGTGGTTGGGAACCAGATTGAAGATGATCTTCTCATTCGCGCCCTCACTTTCGCCGTCCAGGCCCCTCAGCGGAAGCTCTTCAGTGTGGTATTGTGGCAGGACATTCTTCAGCAGGTACCTGGCCCTTCCCACCACGAAGTCCCTTGAAGATTTTTTACCTAAAATAATAGAATATAATTATAAAATAAATAAAGCTTCTGTATCCTTGGCCTGTTTTGTACATTTCGGGGGATTATTTTAAGTAAATATTTAGCTAGAATAAATTTGAATTATTTAATCTGGAAGAATTCATTTTTGTTCATTATTGTTTCCCATTCAACATTCATTCATTTGACAAAGATTTCTGAGGCCATGCCAGGCACCATGCTAGGTCCTGTGAGGAATTATTTAATAAAAGCCTTAATGATAATAAAAGACTAGACTATTTAAGATTCCAGGGGAGTACATGACTAACTGGAAAATGAAGGCTACGTGGAATCACAGCTGGCAGAGGTCAGTGGGGAGTGATAGCGTATAAAAGATCTGTTGGATGACACATGCCCATACCATTACTAACAGCTGACAGAAGTGACTATAAATATTTTATCTAATTGTTGGGTATCTATTTCTTCCTAGCTTCCCCAACCCCTCAAGTCACCCAGATATTTGAAAATTACATATATGTAAGTATTTGTTAAGTAAGCCTTTCTTTTTCATTGTAAGTAAATTTAATTTTCTTACAGATCAATGAAATAAATGCAATTGTTGGAGCTGCCTCATCTAAAAAAGCAAAAAAACCTGGAAGTGTTAGTGTTCCTTTATTTTATGAGGTAGGTGAAAGTGTTTATCGAAGAGATTTTTGTAATTTTTAGAAAAGAGAATGGAAGCAATAATGTGATAGGCTTTTTTTTTTAATTTAATCTGTTCTTTAAAAGTAAATTCCTGCTCCTCATTGGAGATATTTGTTCCTGATGGTGGACACAACAAAAGCTGCCTCCTTTTTTGATAAAAATCCCCATTAGGGATAAAATTGTCCCAGATTATTTATACCATCACTGCATCCAATCGAAAAATATAAATCAGAAACTTTTATATACAAAAATGTTGGGTCATACTTTTCTATGGTAATTACTGAGTGTGTGATGGTATTACAGAGAGTCATATTATTTGTGTATTACAAAGTGTTAGTTTTACCAAAGAAACAATGTAGAAATGCCCCACAAAGTGTTTCTTGTATAAAACAGAGGCACAGCTGGAATAATTTTTCATCAGTTTGTGAACTTTGTACACATTGTAAATCCCACTTTAATCAATATGAAAATAACAATACTCTTCAGATTAATGGTCCATTCCATTTCTAGCAGCTGCTTGGTATAAAAGTCTGGCTAGGCTGCCCAAGCAGGCTTTTATGCAAAGGACTTAAGACTCACGCTCAGTATGAGGAGATTTCGTCTCACCCTGCCTTTTTAATATCTAACTTACAGCTTTCAATAAACTATAAAAATCCAGTGATTAATTAGAATATTACTTAAAATTTGTCAGGCACTGTTTTATGGCTCTGGAGACCTAAAACTTAAAGAGGTTTGGATCTTTCTAAGACGAACTTGTTTGCACTTTATTTCAGTGATGGCTAATAAAGTTTTTATGTGTCTCAGGTCTTAGGTGATTGCATAACAGTCTCTTTAGTATTGCCTGCATACTATCTGAACAAGTTTCATTGGATTTATTCACAATAGACAATACTATGATTTTTACAGCATTAACTCTTGCTACACTGTTCTCACTCTCATGGCAAACTTATCTGTGCATTTGGAGTCAAATAACATACTTTAGGTCTTTTGTTATGATATTCTGAATGAGTGTGCTCCAGTTGAAACAGTATATGATACCTGGATTTAAAATATTGAAATTTTTCTTCTGAAGCGGCTATAGAAATCAATGTCCAATTCTCAGGCCTGGGATCAATTAGCCCCACGAAGGAGTCTTTCTTCTTCAGAGATGCTCAGTAAAAATCACAGATGATAACAAGCCAATTTTGACATCGAGTCTGGACAGGCATATGATGTGGTGTGGGATAGCACAATGTTATGAATCCAGAGTGAAGTCAGAGAGCCATCCCTCCCCAGTATGCGCTGGGACTCTTAGTTGCACATTCTTCCCTCAGTGGAGGTCCATTTCACATCTGGCTCTACCACATTCTTCCGGTGGAGCATTTGGGCAGTAAGCCTCTCACACCCACTCGCATGCTGTTTTCTGAATGGTTCCAGAAGAAAACAGAAGGCAGGGTGGAGCACCACTGAGACTGAACCTTAGGTGCACCATTCATTAACGCCAATTGCTATAGCAAAAATGATAAAGAATATAAAAAAAATTCTGGCTCCTGTTCAGCATCAGCCAAGGACAGGTTGCACATCTGGAGAAGAGGGGCACATCTCCAATCCAAGTCCCTTTGCACTTAGGACCTGTTCAGGAACTCTGTCACCGAGTGCCTCATCCCAAGTGAACTGAAAAACCACTGGAAATGCCTGTAGAGCTCCCAGGGAGTGAGTGGTGGCCATGGAAACGGCCCAGAGCCTAAAATCTTCTGAGACTTCTGGACTGCTGAGGCATGTGGACAGGCTGTTCATGAGTCTATTTCTATTTCACGTCTTGCGTGGTCTGTAGCAACTAGGATTGTTGCCACAGGAAAACTCCTCAGGAGCCTATTTAGAAAGGCCTACATTTTCTTTCTCAAAGGACACTCTGTAATATGGGAGAAGAGACAATCTAACAAAATTGCTTGTGTGACATGCTAAGTTTATAGAGATCCACTTCGGAAGGAGAACTCAAAATATAACTGCTGTACATTTAAGCACTTATATTAAATATTTACTTCCACTTGTCGGAAACTCTCGTTGAACTTAAATCAGGGCCTAGTCGTTCTTACTTTAGACACAATTCTAACCAATTTGGCTTTCTGGTTTCCTAGCCTGCGGTTGATTAGGAGCAGCAAATTAAAGTGAGACTTCACTATAGTGCAGTTCATCCATGAGTAGTAAAATAGTGTCAGAACCGCATTACATATTTCCAAAAACGACTTGAAATGTCTGGGCTAGCAAAGACCACATTCCTAAGTGATTTGCTCAAGTTTTCATTTGGATGGCTTGGTGTTGTGTACACACAGCCTCATTTCGAAATTGTGTAATTTCCCCTGGAACCTTAGAATTTCATGTAGCCACAGTATTGTATATATGAGAGAGTCTTTATTTATAAACCACAGTTCTTTGAAAACCTGCTTAGATTTGCGCTAATGTAATTCCATAGAGACATAGCTACAGCTCATTTGTTCACTCACCTTTTCTTTTTGGAAACCATGTTTTGCTCTAGCAGGAGCTACTCCAAGGACTCGCGTGGGAAGGAGAGCAGAAAATTCTCCTTTGTGTATATTCCCAGGAATGTTGGTTTTTACTTTATTATCATTATTATTTAATACTGAGGATGAGGATGATCCCATGCACTGGCATATCAGCACCATTTCCAACATGTAATCTTCTTGAGGATGCAGACACATATAAAAATGGATGCACAAATATTGCCCACATTATATGTTAGCAAGTCTTACCAAATATTAACAAGTATTAATACATTCTTGTTCAAGCACTAGTGCCACACATTACTAAACAATGGAGAGGAAAGAGGGAATATGAGTATTATAAAGACTCTAACTTCAAGAAGCTTAAGGACTAGTTAAAGGAAAATAAAATGAAAAAATATATGTTTATAAGCCTGGCACATAGTAGACATTCAATAAATATTGAGCGTAACACAATGTAGAAAATGGTCAGTGAAGTCTTTGAGGGATAGGTGAAGTGCTACGGGAATTCAAAGGATGATAAAATGAGATTATCATTAGTAGGTGTAGTTGGCAGGGAAGGGTGGGATCCAGAGGGGTGGAGAAGGTGGCATTTGGAAGGAAAGGAAAGGGTTTGATAATTTTGATCTTTTAGATATATTATATCAATTAACCCATATCAAAATTCTAAAAGGAAATATAAAATCCCCATTTTACACATAGGAAAATGGAGGCATAGAGAAGGCAGGAAGTCTGCTAACTAGAAAATTGAAGAATTTGGATTTAACCATAGTAAATACAGAGCATCATGTTTTTTCTACTTTACCACAAATCTCGTACTCTTCCACCAGTCTCAAAGCTGCCCACCCTTGGAAGGGTAGACCTTGACATTCAAATGTGGGAGAGGGCATTCTATGAAAAGGGAACAACTCAAACAAAGCCATAAAAATGGGAAAAGACTGAATGAATGTGTACTAAATGTGTAGTTATGTGCTACAATATACATGAAATAGGAAAGATAAATCCTGTACATATTTTAATTACAACTTTAAAATCCTAAAGATGGAAATGTGTAGGGGAAAGCATTTCAAATACTGGAAAAAGTACATGCTTTTGATTCATGCCTGAACTTAAATTTATGTGCTAAATATGCACAAATATTTTTCTATGTGTGTATGCTTTGTGGCCCACATAGAGAATCTGAACTGTTCATTTACAGCTATACTCAGTCCTGACCAAAATTAAAAAGGAAAATATTAATGGCCATTTAAAACCAACTGAAATGTTCTCGATGAGAGAGGTCTATGCATAACATAAATGCAAAGATTCTCTCACTTGTGATTAAATCTAATACACAGTAGGTGAACTTTATAAGATAAATGTGCAAATTTCAGATTTGACATTATGACTTTGATAAATTAGAAAGAAAAAGCTACCAACTGGCAGAGTTTTTTTATCCAATTTATCTGACATCAGAGCCAACCATCTTAAAGGTTTTTAGATTCCATTCCACATTTCTTTTCATGTCATGATAATAATCGCCATACCTACCTGCCTGGAAATGAGCCTCCATCCACAAATGGGCCATGGGTTATGTGCCTGTCTGACTTATTTATAAAAGACAAATTAGGTCACTGCAAAATCAAAAAATAAAAAGCCTGCTGAAACAAAAATTGCCCATAGAGAATAAATGCCCTAGTTGATGACTCACTTATTTAAAAATGTAATTAATTCTTGAAGTTTCTATACAATAAAGAACTTGGAAAATCCTAAAGATTATGTGATATGGTGCCATTTGACAGATGAAAATAATTGTTAATTTTTTTCTTTACTCCTGTCAGTAATAAAATAAGAACTTATGTTTTTAACAAATATATCCTAAAATAATTCTATGAGTCTTTCTGTTGTAACTGGGAGTACATTAAATGTGGAAAGATTTTTCCGATGTTAGATTTTAAAATAGTGTGCCAAATGCAGTTTTAAAAGATGTAGGATACAAATGTTATGTCTTTAGAACTAATTCGTTTTACCACATTTTTAATACACTTTGCTAGTGCATTGGATTAGTATGCCCAGATGTAATAGTTCCATTTTTTGGTTCCTATTTCCTGGTGTATAAATGTATCTCTCAGGTCTGTTCCAACATGTATTCTTAATAATTCACAAGTAGGAACACAGATTTAATTATAATCTAGTTTGCTACCCTTCTCCAGATTCCTAATATGAAATTCATTTCTTAAACAGTGCCTTGAATTAATAGTCAATTCAATAGAATTGCAAGCCTTTATTTTGGGGGGTGGCCCTTGTCAAAATGAAAAATGGGAAACTCATGCTTCAGAGATAGGAACAAATAATACATGAAAACATTTAAGAGGTTTGAAGTTATTAAAATGTCAGATCTACTGGGAACAAAAAGAGCAGTATGTCATGGAAGAAATGAAGGAAAAGGGAGACAGGAAGCATTCTCTGGCCTTTTCAATCCTGCATTTTAAAACAAAACAAAAAAATTCTGGAAGAATTGGAAGGTAGCCAACCTAATGCCGTTATTTCAGAGAGCTTAGGGACTCACCAGGAAATTACAGGCCAGTTAGTTTAACTTCACTTGTAGGGAGAGTATTAAAAACTGCTGCAGGAGATCGAGTAAAAGGATGCTTAGAAAAGCACAGCTTGATTAAGGCAAGCCTGGCCAACGTGATTTTCGGAAAGGGAAGGTCATGTCTTAGGAACTTGTTGAAATTCTTTGAAGCTATTATGGCCAGCGCAGCCTTCAAAGAATACAGTGAAACCAAGAATCTGCGTATCTTTCCGTTCCACATCGGTCCTTCAGGGATGCCTACAGAACATGGCCCACATCAGGGCTTTGGCACTGCAGGTTTAGAAACCACTATCAAAACAGCAGAAAATAACCTCTGATGGAACATTTTTAAAGCTGGAACCAATTAATACAACCTGATATTTATAAATGTAAAATAATGAGACTTGGAACAAAATTTAGGAATATCGAGCTGTAACAAAGAAGTACTACGTTGGGACTATAAAAACAATCTAGGAGTTCTTATGCCAAAATCTGGGCTTTGGAGCCATTTCTCACAAGAAGAAGGGAAGACAAGGAGAAATAAAAGTGCTAAAAATGATTACAGAGTAAAGGGTTGTGAAGAATTGCAACGCAGTGAAGTTTGTCAAGATGCAAAAAGAACAGTCAAACGTGTTAACAACACTGAGCCTCCACAGTTCCGGAGGAGGCCAGAGCAGCCCAGCAGAGAAAGTCAAGTTCAGGCTAGTCACTAAGGAGCAGAAGGTCAGGACTCCATTGCTTTAGGAATGGGCTCCCAGGGTACAAATATGTTTGCCTCTTAGAGAAGAAACCTAGAGTTCTATTTTCAAAGAAAAGCACAACTCAAGCGAAGACATTCAAAAAAATCCTAACCATGGCCCAGCTCTCTAACACCCTGGGGCACAGGCAGCTTGCCAAGCCCACGTAGCAAATAGTTGACAGTCTAGAAGGAGGGATGTAAACACTGGGGAGGTGTGGTGTCCGATGCTATGAGCCTGGAATCCAGCAGGAGGAAGCCCACACCACACAAGGCCTAGGTTGCTGGCCAGGACATTCAGGCAGTGGGCAAGACAGGAATCCAGTCAAGAATTCCAGGACAAGGACATCAGGAGAGGACCAGCCACAGAATAAAGCAAAATCCAGATAATGAAGAGCAGTCCTCACACCTTCTCCAGGTCTTGACTGGGTTGGGTCCTGGAACCTCCTTAATACTCTGTGCTCTGCACTCACTGTGATTGGAGGGGTGCTGGAGAAGGAATCAGGAAGACTGTATCATTCTATTCCTGTGTTTAAGACTGTGAATACCCACGTTTATACATGGTGATAATAAAAGTTGCCATTTATGGAACACTTAGTTTGTTCAATTCTTGTGTGCTGGGTACTTTATATATATATTAGCTAATCTAATCTTCTTAATAATCTGCCAGAAAATAGTTACAAATGATGAAACTGGAGTCAGACTGGCTAAATAACTTGTTGACACAGAAACCTCTGTTTTTTCTACTTACATCATACGAAAGTTGAGGACAGTTAGTTTAAATTCTGGAAATGGTTGTTGTAGTGTAACATGTTTTGAATAGAAGCTACTGTTAGTTGATCAGATTTAAGCTTTAAATATCTCAGTAGTTCTACAATGTTTATTACTTTTCATTCTACTCGGGCAATGAATGTATATCTGCAGATGATGAAGGGACCAAATAATTTTACTCAGTATTTTTAAGCCACTTTGATGAGTGGCTTTTGCCCAAATGTTTGGATCAAACAGGGATTTTTAATTCTGGCACTTAAGATTTATGTGATTAAGATGACTGGGTCTTTTCTGTAGGGGGTGAAGGAGGGAAAAATGGGAAATAAGAGGGAAGTTAATACATATTCAACAGAGGTGAAAATGTGGAAAGAAAGAGAGACGTTTCTGAAATCCTAAGTTAATTAGTGAGAGCTAAATTCATCTTCAGAGTACCTACTGCTAGTTTGGTGAGACAGATGCACCAAACCAAACCAGATTGCCTGGGATATCCTGGTTCCACTGCTTACTAACTGTGTAATCTTGGACACCTTAGGTAACCCTGCTGTACCTCAAATTTTTTTTTAATTTATAAAGTCAGTGTAAGTGCCCATTAAAGTTTAGCTATTAATATTATTATTACTTTTTTATTTAATTTGTATTCTCAGTCACAATCAATGCTAGAGCATGAATGTAGTAGAAACACATCTACAAACAGGCTTTTTAAAAAAAATTTTTTTTTTTTTTTTGAGACAAGAGTCTCACTGTGTTCCCCGGGCTAGAGTGCCGTGGTGTCATCCTAGCTCACAGCAACCTCAAACTCCTGGGCTCAAGCGATCCTCCTGCCTCAGCCTCCCGAGTAGCTGGGACTACAGGCATGCGCCACCATGCCCGGCTAATTTTTTCTATATATATTTTTAGTTGTCCAATTAATTTCTTTCTAATTTTAGTAGAGACGGGGTCTCGCTCTTGCTCAGGGTGGTTTCGAACTCCTGAGCTCAAACAATCCGCCCGCTTCGGCCTCCCGGAGAGCTAGGATTATAGGCGTGAGCCACCGCGCCCGGCCAAAAAATTTTTTTTTAATTTCAGAATATTATAGGGATACAAATATTTTGGTTATATGAGTTGCTTTTGTACAGTTTCAGTCAAAGTTATAAGGGTGTCCATCACCCAGATAGTGTGTATTGTACCCGTTAGGTGTGAATTTACCTATCCCCTCCTCCCTCTTCCTACCTGCTTGATTTCCACTGATTTTTACTATCGTATGTACACATGAGTGTTGATCAATTAATTCCAATTTAGTAGTGAGTACAACTGGTGTATTTTTTTCCATTCTTGCCATATTTCACTTACAAGGATGGTCTCCATTTTCATTCAGATTGTTACGAAAGGTATTAGTTCACCATTTTTTATGGCTGAGTAGTACTCCATGGTACACATATACCACATTTTATTAATCCACTCCTGTATTGATGGGCACTTGGGTTGTTTCCATACCTTTTCAGTTGTCAATTGTGTTGCTATAAAGACTCAAGTGCAAGTGTAGTTTTTATAAAATGTCTTTTTCTCCTTTGGAAAAATGCCCAGTAGGGGGATTGTTGGATCAAATGATAGGAATACTTTTAGTTCTTTCAGGTATCTCCATACTACTTTTCATAGAGGTTGTACTAGTTTGCAGTCTCACCAATGGTGTGTAAGTGTTACTTTCCCTGCATATCCATACCAGCATCTGTTGTTTTGGGACTTTTTGATGAAAGCTATTTTCCCTGGAGTTAGGGGATATCTCATTGTGGTTTTGATTTTCATTTCCCTGATGATGAAAGATGTTGAGCATTTTTTCATGTTTCTTGTCTGTTAGCCTATCTTCTTTTGAAATGCTTCTGTTCATGTCTTTTGACCACTTTTTAATGAGATTATTTGATGTTTTCTTGCTGATTTGTTTGAGTCAGTTGTAGATTCTGGTTTTTAGCTCTTTATCCGATATATAGCATGAAAATATGTTCTCCCATTCTGTAGGTTGTCTATTCACTCCACTGATTGTTTCCTTGTCTGTGCAGAACTTTTTAATTTAATCAGGTCTCATTTATTTATTTTTGTTGCTGCTGTGATTGCCTTTGGTGTATTCTTCATAAATTCTTTGCCTGGGCTGATGTCTATAAGAGTTTTTCCAACCTCTTCTTCTAGAATTCTTATAGTTTCAAGCCTTAGGTTTAAGACTGTTATCCATCGTGAATTAATTTTTGTGAGTGGTGAGAAATAAGTATCCTGTTTCAATCTTCTATACGTGGCTATACAATTTTCCCAGCACCATTTATTGAATAGGGATTCTTTTTCCCAGTGTATATTGTTGTCTTCTCTGTCAAAGATTAGATGGCAGTATGTGGATGGTTTTATATCTGGGTTCTCTGTTCTGTTCCATTGGTTTGTGTATTTTTGTGCCAGTACCATGCTGTTTGGGTTACTATAGCCTTATAGTATAGCTTAAAGTCCAATAAAGGAATGCCTCCAGATTTGTTCCTTGTGCTTAAGGTTTCTTTGGCTATTTGGGCTCTTTTTTGGTTCCAAACAAACTGTAGAATTGGTTTTTTTGATCTGCAAAATAAACGGCATTGGTATTTTGATGGGGATTACATTGAATCTGCAAATCACTTTGGGTAGTATGGACATTTTAACAATGTTGATTCTGCCAATCCATGAGCATAATATGTTTTTCCATTTGTTTACATCATCTGCAGTTTCCTTCCTCAGTTATTCATAGCTCTCTTTGTGGAGATCTTTCATCTCCTTGGTTAAATATATTCCTAGGTATTTTATTTTCTTTGTAGCTATTGTGAAAGGTATTGAGTCTTTGATGGTCAGCTTGACTGTTGTTGGTGTCTAGGAATGCTACTGATTTGTGTACATTGATTTTGTAACCTGAGACTTTGCTGAATTCATTTATCAATTCCAGGAGTCTCTTGACACAACCTTTGGGGTTTTCTAGATGTAAGATCATATTGTCAGCAAAGAGCAATAATTTGACTTCTTGCTTGATGTTGGCTGTGGGTTTGTCATTTATGGATGTTATAATTCTGAGATATATTCCATCTATGCCTATTTTGTTAAGAGTTCTTACAACAGGGTGCTGAATTTTGTCAAATGCTTTTTCTTCATCTATTGAGAGGATCATATGGTCTT
>NW_012144633.1:591353-626587 GCF_000956105.1 Propithecus coquereli | reverse complement strand
TTTTCTGTTGGAATTGATTTCTAATTTTATTTCACCATGGTCTGAGAAGATACATAGCATAATTTCTAATTTTTTAAATTTGCTGAGACATATTTGTGGCCTAGGATATGATCAATCCTTTGTTCCACGAGCTGATCAGAAGAATGTATATTCCGTGGTTTTCGAGTAGAATGTTCTGTAAATGTTCTAGAGTTCCGTTTAAGTCCATTGTTTCTTTGCTTATTTTCTGCTTGGAGGATCTGTCCCATTCTGTCTGTGGGGTGTTGAATTCCCTGGGGCTATTACAATGCTGCTGTTTATCATTTTGTTGGGATCGAGTAGGTTTTGCTTTATGAATCTGGGTGCACATCTGTTAGGTTCATAAATATTTAGAATTATTATGTCTTCTTGTTGAATTGTTCCCTTCACCATTATATAATGACCATCTTTGTCTTTCTTTACTTTTGCCGATTTGGAGTCAAGTTATTTAATATGAGAATCTTTCTTTTGGTTTCCGTTTGCATAGAGTATTGTTTTCCATGCCTTCACCTTGAGTCTGAATGAGTCCTGTGGGTTAGATGTGTTTCCTGGAGACAGCATATACTTGGCTTGTGTTTTTTTTTTTTTACCCATTCAGCCAACCTATGTCTCTTAAGTGGGGAGTTTAAGCCATTCACATTTATTGAAAGAATTGACAAGTAGAGTGTATTTCTGTTCATCCTGTTGAGTAGAACTTTATTGCTTTGTTTTACCTCATGAGCCATTGTGGTATCTAGGCTCTGACATTTAGTTTTTGGGTGATTTTACACTGGTGGGTGACTACTGTGCTGATCCATGTAGAATGCAGTTCTGAATACTTCCTGCAGGGCAGGTCTGCTCTTAACAAATTCTCTCAGTGTTTGCTTATCTAAGAAAGTCTTTATTTCTTACTCATATATGAAACTTAATTTTGCAGGATACAAAATTCTAGGCTGGCCATTATTCTCTTTGAGAAGACTGAGAATGGGGCCCCAATCCCTTCTGGCTTATAAGGTCTCAGTTGAGAAGTCTACAGTTAGTCTGATGGGTTTTCCTTTGTATGTTACCTGATGCTTTTACCTTATGTCTCGTAGCAGTTCCTCTTTCATGTTTATTTTGGTCAGTCTGATGACTATGTGTCATGGTGACTGCCTCTTTGTGATGAATCTCCCAGGAGTCCTTTGAGCTTCTTGTACCTGGATATCTAGATTTCTAGCAAGGACAAGGAAATTGTCCTCAGTTATTCCCTCAAATAGGTTTTCCAACCCTTGTGTATTTTCTTCTTCACCCTCCGGGCTGCCTATGATTTTTATTAGGCCTCTTTACATAATCTCATGTTTCTTGTAGGCTTTGTCCATTCCTTTTATTTTTCAGTTCTTTCTCTTCGAAGGACTTCTTTAACTCAAAGGTGTTGTCTTCATGCTCTGTGATTCTTTCTTCTGCCTGATCTAACCTATTCTTAAGGCTTTCCACTGTGTTTTGTATTTCCTTGAATGAATTTTTTATTTCTAGGAGTTTTGTTTGATTTTTTTTCAAATAATTTGATTTCTTTTGTAATGATAATTAGATTTTCATTCATTTCCTGAATTGTTTTTATG
Source organism: Propithecus coquereli (assembly GCF_000956105.1). NCBI lineage: Eukaryota > Metazoa > Chordata > Mammalia > Primates > Indriidae > Propithecus > Propithecus coquereli. The sequence goes on along the minus strand of NW_012144633.1, from coordinate 624,992 downwards.
ATTTCTTTGTGTTTGGTTTCTATTTTCTCTTATATTTCATTGAGCTTCCTTATAATCCATATTTGAAATTCTTTATCTGTCATTTCAATCTTTTTGTTTTGGTTGGTATCCATTGGTAAGGAGTTATTGTTTTCTTTTGGGGGTGTCCTTTCACTCTGATTTTTTATGTTTTTGGAGTTCTTTCACTGATTCCATCTCATCTGGCCTTCCATCAAGACCTGGGTGTGCTAGTCCTGGCTTACAGGCCTCTCCAGGTCCCCAAAGATCAGCCCCTGAGCATGCCAGGAAAAGTAGTGCTGGTTCTGAGTTGCCTGTGAGGTGTTCTAGCAGGTTTGGTGAGCCTCTCATGTTGTCTCTGACCTGCTGTCTTCACCTCTTCCCAACAGTGTAATGAGTTAGGTACCACAGCTTAATATCAGTAATGGTGGGTGCTACTTGTGAGTACAAATCAGCTGCTCCCTGTTTTCTTGAATTGGAAGGCACTTTGTTTAGCTGTGGGGTTATTCACCCTGTCATTGATTGAAGTTTGTGTAGAAGAGCCAGCTGTCAAGATGAGCTTTTGTGCCCATGATAAAGCTCTGATCCCCCAGGTGGGGCATATGAATACTCCAAGCTTTAGGAGGGACCCTGTAGCTCTCAGAGGTTTGCTTGATCTCTATTCCCCCTGAGGTGACGGGAGGAGCAAGATAAGGTGGCTGGATTTTGAGAGCCTGAGAGGCTTTGCAAAGCCTTGGCCGGGCTCTCCAGGCTGGGTAGACTATTCACAAAGGAGGGGCCTAATTGCTTGAGAGCTAAGGCCCTGGGCCAAGCTCTTTCCACTCTGCACACTAATGCCGTTTCTCTGTGGGGTGGGGTGAGCACTCTCCCTGTTTGCTCCCTGGAACTCCACAGCATTCTCCCATCAGATCGATCCACATGAGTTCCCGCACCACCTGAGACCAGCTCTCAAACTACCTCTCAGTCTGTGTGTTTGACCCATTAGCATGCGCCTCTGTGGGACACTGGCAGGTGGGGGGATTCCTAACTGTGCACACCTGTTCCACCACAAGACCCCAAGGGGAGAGAAGTAGGCCTCTCTGTCCGCAGAAGCCTCTGCAAGAGGCACACTCCTCCCTGGGAGAAGCAGCTAGTTGCAAGTTTCTTGGCTTAGGCTGCGCTCTCTATTGTAATGTGGGGGGAAAGGGCTGCTGCTCCCATTCAGCTGGCATGCCTGAGGCATTCAGTTGTCATGGGAACCAGGGACTAGGCTAATTCACTCCGAGTGCCTCACCCCTATCCAATATGGTGGTTCACCTGTGGGGGTGGGGAATGCGCGTGCTCACAGATCCTTGTTCCTCAGCACCTCCGCACTCTCCAGTTGGATATGTCCACAGGGGCTTACTCACCACCCGAGTCCAGGACAGAGACCTCTCTCCTGTGTTTCCCTGCATGGCTCTTGTGTCTAGGGGGCACCAGGTCCAGCCCACCTGTCTAAGACACCAGCACATGATCCCATGAAATGCCTACAAGCAGGAAGCTCGCATATTGCAGCGGCCTGGCTCTCAGCGGCGCACTTGGCTGGGACCGTGCACCTCACTGTGGAGAAGCAGCTGTTTATGTGCTTCTTGGTTCAGAGTATTCTCATGGTTGCCATGGGGGTGGACGGGCTGTTAATACAAGCTGGCCCTAGAGCTAAAATTACTCTCTTTGGTATTGTGATTGGAGGAAGTGCAGCGGAGAAAGTGTCTAGGTGTAAGAGAGCCGGCACTCTGGTCTCTCCTGGCACTCTCCCGTGGAGTGTCCCTTTGAATACCCAAACTTCTGTGGATTGCTGTTTCACCCCTCTATTCCTATTTAGCCACCATGCCTGGGCTCGTGGAGGGTGGAAGCACCTCCAATATGTTTTATGTCCCAGTGTTCACCGAAGGTACCTATGTGGGGGAGGAGAAGCCCACTTACCCTTTCAGTGAGCTCTGGGTTTGCACTACGCCACTGTCTTCTCTCCGTCGTCTTCTTTCTCAGCTTCTCAGCTTTTCTCAGTTGGGTCCCCACACGTCTCTGTTGTCTCTCCCTGTGATCCACACCTAAGCTGCAACTGCTCTCCACTTTCCTCAGTCCAATATTCTGCCTTCCACCTGGGATGACCCAACAAAAGATGTCTCTAGTAGGCCATCTTGCCTAATCTCCAAAATTTTTTTATTATGGTAAAAAATGCATAATATAAAATTTACCATCTTAACCATGTCTGAGTGAGCAGTTCAATAGTATTAAATATATTCACATTGTTGTGCAACTAATCTCGACAGTGTTTTATTTTGAAAAGCTGAAACTCTATATCCATTAAAAAATAACTCCACATTTTCCCACCCCTGGCCCCTGATGACTACTCTTTTATTTTCTGTTCCTATGAATTTTACAACTCTAGATACCTCATTTATGTGGAATCATACACTCTTTGTCCTTTTGTGACTGCTTTAGCATAATATCTTCAAGGTTCATTCACGTTGTACCATGTGAGAGAATTTCCTTCTTGTAAAGGCTGAATAATATCCCATTGTGTTTATATGCCACATTTTCCTTATCCATTCATCCACTGATGGACACTTGGGTTGCTTCCACCTCTTGGCTATTGATTGTGAAGAGCGCTGCTACAAACATGAGTGTGCAAATTATGAGCATGTGTTTTACTAAATGGAATATGATTAATGAAAGATAATCTGACATCTAATTAAGCAAGCAAGGGGGAAAAAAGGGAAATCAGTGGTGAAAGGGTATTTGCACTATCCTATTATAAACTTCTGTTTATTGTATTAAATACTAGTGTTCATGACCATGTTGGAAACTAATATACATTCTTCTTTATTATACCATATCAGGAGTAAATATGACTAAACACCCCAAGAAATAAACAACAGTAGTAACTTTTTCTAAAATCAATAATTTTAAAAGTAAAATCCCTCATATATAAAGAGAGCATTTTCACAGCCACTCTGACTAAATATGCATGTGAACTGGGCAGAACAGCTAATATTATTTCCATAGTATAGATAGAGAAATGGAAACCAAGGAAACTCAAATGATTTGTTCATGGTCACCAGTGTAATCAGTGTCAGTCCTAATAGTGCAGGGCTTGCTCCACACCTAGCAGAGGGCAGGTCTCCTTCATTAAAAAGTTCTTACTCATTCATTCATTTCCCACAAGATAATTTTAGATGGTTTATGGATAAAAAGTTTTATTTCATTACATATATATTTATTTTAATATTCACTAAAAATAAAATTAGACTATTAACTTACAACTCCCCCAACTTTGTGACTTAGAATAGGGCTACATTGTTTTTTAAAACTTGGTTTACAGTCAGCCTACAGAAAAAGATTAAGTTTATAGAACAGGTGGTACACACCTTTGGTTAAGTCATCAAGTGATACTCAATGACAGAGGCTTAGGAAATCTTTTATTTTCATGCATTCCACAAATATTTGAGGGTCTATTATGTACCAAATCTATGGTTGGATTTACCTTGATGAATAAAGCAGATATAATTCCCTGCCCTCACAGAGTTTACATTTGAATAGTGTAGGTAGGCAGTAAGCAAAAATCAAACAAGCAAATAAGTATATACACGGTTATGAATTGGGGCAATGGCCTTAAATTAGAGAGAATTACAGGGGAAAATACTTCAGTCTGAGTGTTTGGAGATGAAGTGAAAGGAAAAAAAGAGCCAGCTGAAGAGTGAGGGGAAATATTCAGGCAGAGAGAATAGCATGTGTGAAAAATCTGAGGCAGGAATGGAAAGATTGCTGCCCGTGAGAGGAATGAAGAGGGCCAGGTGTCTGGAGCACAGAGGGTGAGAGATGAGAGGGCGGCAGAAGCTAGATCTGTGGGGTTGGTAGGTCTTTGTCAAGAAGAAGTTTGCATTTTTACTTCATAGAAAATAGGAAGCCATTAAGACTTTTATAGAGGCGAGTGACACAATCTAAGTTCTTTTTAAAAATCTTTTCTGGTTGCCAAATGAAGAATCAATAGGTGTGGAGAAAGGAGGCAAACATGGAAGTAGGGAAGCCAGTTAGGAGGCCATTGGTGTATCTAGGTGGAGATGGGGAGAGCACAGACATTCAAGGAAATGTTCAGGAGGAAGAATTGGCAGATTGGTACCAATGTAAGATGTGAGGGGTGAGGGAGAAGCTGTCAGGAGTGACTTCACAGTTCTGGCTTGAGAAACTAAGTGAAAATATCTTCATTTTTCTTTTTTATAGTTTTATTCTTCTTTCTTATAAATTGACAATTTATAATTGGATAAATTTATGGAGTACAAAGAGATGTTATAATTTATTAATACAATGTGGAATAATTAAATCAAGCTATTTATTATAACATATCCATCACCTCAAATACATAATATTTTTAGTGATGAGAACATTTGAAATTTACTCTTAGCAATTTTGAAGCATACAATACTCTATTATTAACTATATTCCCCACATTATAGAATAAAACTGAAAAAAAGAAAAAAAATTCCTCGTTTTTAACTGAGATTTTATATCTTTTGAACATTGTCTTACTTTTTTCTTACTTATAACAGAATACCTGAAATTGGGTAATTTATAAAGAAAATGACTTCATTCCTTACAGCTATGGAGGCTGAGACACAGATCAAGGGGCCATATCTGGTGAGAGCCTTCTTGCTGGTGAGGTCTCTCTGAAGAGTCCCAAGTGACACAGGGTATCACATGGCGAGGGGGCTGAGCATGCTAATGTGCCAGCTTAGGTCTCTCTTCCTCCTTTTATAAAGCCACTAGTTCATATCTCATGATAACCTATTAGTCTATTAACCCATTAATCCATTAATCCGTGAATGGATTAAACCATTCAGGAGGGCACATCCCTCATGAACCAATCACCTCTTAAAGGCCCCACTCTTAATATGGCCACATTGGGGATTAAGTTTCAACATGAATTTTGGAGGAGTCATTCAAAGCATAGCAACCATCATCCTTCCATTTCCCCATCCCCTAGCCTCTGTAACTACCATTCTGCTCTCTGCTTTTATGAGTTCAATTGGTTTTCAAGTCCATATATAAGTAAGAAAATGTAGTATTTGTCTTTATGTGCCTGACATTTCACTTAGCACAATGTTCTCCAATTCCATCCATGTTGTCACAAATGAAGAATTTCTTTGTTTTTAAAGGCTGAAAGGTATTCCATTTTTTATATATACCATATTTCCTTCATTCATCTATTTTTTTACTTCAAAATATTAAGGGGGCACAAATATTTTGGGTTGCATGGATTGCTCCATTCATCTGTTGATGGACACTTAGGTTGATTCCATAACTTGGCTGTTGTTAATAGTGCTGCAATAAACATGAAGGTGCAGATATCTCTTCAACAAGCTGATATCAAATCTTTTGGGTAAATACCCAGAAGTGGGATTGCTGGATCATATGATTAATTTCATTTTTAGATTTTTGAGGAACCTCCATGCTGTTTTCCATAATGGCTATCTTAATTTATATTCCTCCCAATGGTGTACAAGGGTTCCCAATTCTCCACATCCTTGCCAAAACTTATCTTTCATCTTTTTGAGAAAAAAAAAAAAAACATTCTGACAGATGTGGGATGATATTTCATTGTGGTTTTAATCTGCATTACCCTAATGATTAGCAGTGTTGAGCATTTCTTCATATATCAGTTGTCCATTGTGTATCTTCTTTTGACAAATGTCTTTTCAGGTCCCTTGCCCATTTCTTAACTGGATTTTTGTTTTCTTGACATTGAGTTGCTTGGTCTCTTTATATATTTTGAGCATTAATCCCATATCAAATGTATGGCTTACAAATAATGAAAATATCTTCAGATATAGAAAAAATTGAATGAAGTTTAAATTTAGGGGAAGTTTGAAAATATTATTTGGGATAATTTAAATCTGGTATGTCTGAGAGAATTCTAAGAGGAGATACCAAGAAGAAAGTCAGATTTTTTTGTGTCTTTTTCATTTTTTGTATCCTTTTGTATCCTTAGCCTACCTGAGTACTGATAGATAGAAAGTATTGTAGATGTGTTTGTTGTTCAGAAGAATTAACTTATTAATAAGTATTAATATATATACTAAATATATATACTAAAATACTTATTAATAAGTAATAAGATTCCTGTTAAAGACCATAGGAAGTAAATAATGAACTATTTCAACAACAGAGATTCAGTAGTACTTTTCTCGGTACTTGCAGTTTGGGTTCTTTCCACTTCCCCTTATTGGTTGCCTATTTTACAATGGTTTTTATTAATATTTGTATAAACTTATCAGGTTCATGTGAAATTTTATTATATGCATAGATTGTACAGTGGTCAAGTCAGGGCTTTCAGAGTATCCATCACTGGAATAATATACATTGTACCCATTAGCTAATTTCTCATCATCTACCTCCCTGCTATATCCTCACACTTCTGACTCCCCATTGTCTATCATTCCACTTTCCATATCCATGTGTACACATTTTTTAGCGCCCACTTATGAGTGAGAATATGTGATATTTGACTCTCTGTGACTGGCTTGTTTCACTCAAGATAATGATCTCCAGTTCCATCCATATTGCTACAAAAGACATGATTTCATTCTGTTTTATGTTAGAGTATTATTCCATTGTGTTAGTATAACACATTTTCTTTTTCCATTCATCCATTGTTGGAACTTTAGGTCTTTAGGTTGATTCCATATCTTTGCTATTGTGAATAGTGCTACAATAAACATACAAGTGCAGGTATTTTTTTATGTATTGATTTGTTTTCCTTTGGGTAGATACCCAGTAGTGGTATTGTTGGGTCCAATGGTACTTCTATTTTTAGTTCTTTGAGAAATCTTTGTATTGTTTTCTGTAGAGGTTGTGCTGATTTATATTTCCACCAGCAGATAAGAGTTCCCTTATCTCCACATCCTTGCCAACATTTGTTATTTTTTGTCTTTTTAGTAATAGCCATTCTGATTGAGGTAAGATGATATCTCATTGTGGTTTTAATTTGCATTTCTCTAATAATTAGTGATGTTGAACATTTTTTCATATATTTTTTGGCCATTTGCCTGTCTTCTTTTGAAAAGTATGTATTCATGTCCTTTGCCCACTTCTTAATGGGATTATTTGTATTTTTTTGTTGTTGGGTTGTTTGTATTCCCTGTATATTCTGGATATTAGTCCCCTGTTAGATGAATAGTTTGCAAATATTTTCTCCCATTCTACAGATTGTCAATTTACTGTGTTTATTTCTTTTGCTGCGTAGAAGCTTTTTAGCCTAATTAAGTCCCATTTGTCAATTTTTGGTGTTATTGCCTGTGGTTTTGTGGTCTTAATCATAAATTCCTTGCCTAAATCAATGTCCAAAAAGTTTTCCCTAGGTTTTCTTCTAGTGTTTTTATAGTTTCAGGTCTTACACTTGGGTCTTTAATCCATCTCGAATTGATTTTTGTATACAGTGAGTAATATGGGTCCAGTTTCATTCCTCTGCATGTGGTAATTCGTTTTTCACAGCACCATTTATTGAAAGAGATACCCTTTCCCTGATATATGTTCTTATAATCTTTGTAAAGATCAGTTGGCTATAAATATGTGGCTTTATTTCTGTGTTTCTATTCTGTTCCATTGATCTATCGGGGGTTCGTGATGCCCCCAATATAACCGAGTCACTGGGCAGTGTGCTGCAAGAAATGGGAGAGACAAAGGCACAGACACAAAACGTAAGGCGAAAGGGTACAGGGAGGTCAGGGATGACCAGCATTCCCATGAGCTGGGTGGTACTGACTGAAATCCAGCATCCATTTTTATTCTCTTTTTCATGCTATAGATTACAATGATTTCACGTGAAAAGCTCATGGGTTACAATGTGTAGAAGTTTCAAGTCTCCCCTAATAGTCACAAGATATCTTAGCTAATTACTCTTTTATCTATAGAAGCAGGAACACATAGCTCCTTACTAAGCACAACTACACCTTAAGGTATCTAAAGATAGTATCTCTGAACTCAGCAGCTGTGTACCATTCAACTGAGGAACAAAGAACTTAATATTTCTTATTGGAAGGTTAGCTTCCCATTAACTGAGGCATTCTACTGAGAAAGGGGAGAGAAGGAGTTCAACCTGGTGTTTTTAAGAGTTGGAGCCTGGCATCCCTTCTCCTGGGCTGACATTTTGCAATCTCCCTTTATGGCTGTGGGTGGCTTTCCTGGAAGCCGCTCTATGGCTTTTTAGGCATGAGGCCCGTCAGGCTTTAAGGTGGGAGTTCGCTTTGCTGTACTCCCAGATCACTGGAATGTCCCCCAACTAGGCAGTTAACTTTTGCCCTTATCTCTGGCTCCTGCTCAGGCAGCATTCCTTCACCTCCTGTCCTCCCATGGCCTCAGAAATGGGGTCCCTCATCCCCAGTGGTCTTATCCCCATCATTGATCTATGTGTCTATTTTTATATCAGTACCATGCTGTTTTGCTTACTATAGCCTTATAATATAATTTGCTGTCAGGTAATATGATGCCTTCAGCTTTGTCTTTTTGCTTAGGATTGGTTTGACTATTTTCCCTCTTTTCTGGTTTTATATGAATTTAAGGATTGTGTTTTTTTTTTCTGATTCTGTGAAAAATTACACTGACATTTTGATAGGGATTGCATAGAATCTATAGATTGCTTTGGCCAATATGGTCATTTTAATGATATTAATTCTTCAGATCCATGAGCATAGGAGGTTTTTCCATTTGTTTTGTGTCATCTACAGTTTCCTCCATCAGTTTTGTAGTTTTTCTTGTGAAGATTTTTCACCTCATTAGTTAAATATATTCCTAGGTATTTTATTTTTTGTAGCTATCTTTCTTGATTTCTTTCTCAGCTAGATCATTGTTGGTGTATAGAAATGTTACTGATTTCTGTATGTTGATTTTTATACTCTGCAACTTTACTGAATTGATGTATCAAATCTAAGAGTTTTTTGGTGGAGTCTTTAGGGTTTTCTAGGTGTAAAATTATATCCTCAGCAAAAAGGGATAATTCATCTTCTTCTATTCCAATTTAGATGCCTTTTATTTCTTTTTCTTGCCTGATTTCTCTAGCTAGGACTTCCAGTACTGTGTTGAATAGCAGTGATGAAAGTGGGCATACTTGTGTTATTCCAGTTCTTATAGGAAATACTTTCAACTTTTCCCCATTTAGTATAATATTATCTGTGAGTTTGTTACATATGGCCTTTATTGTATATCCAGTAGAATTCTTCTGTGAATCCAGTTGGGATTTTCAAAAAAGTTGGGAGACTTTTTATTACTGATTCAATCTTGCTACTCATTATTGGTCTGTTCCTTCTTGAGAGGTTGTATGTTTCTGGGAATTTATCCATTTCCCTAGGTTTTCTAGTTTGTGATATATAGTTGTTCATAATAGTCTCTTCTGATATTTTATACTTCTGCAGTATCAGTTTTCATTTCTCCTTTTTCATTTCTAATTTCATTTATTTGGATCTTTCCTTGGTTAGTCTAGCTAGTGGTTTATCAATTTTGTTTATCTTTTCAAAGAACCAAAAAAATTGATCATTTTAATTTTTTAAAGTTTTCTATTTCATTTAGTTTTGCTCTGATCTTTGTTATTTCTTTTCTTCTACTAATTTGGTTTTTTTTTTTTGTTCTTTTTCTAATTCCTTGAGATATATCATTAGATTGTTAATTTGTAATCTTTCTACTTTCTCAAAACAGGCATTTAACTTCCCTCTTAGAACTGCTTTTATCATATCCCACAGGTTTTTGGTATGTTGTGCTTCCATTTTCATTCTTCTCAAAAAATTTCTTCATTTCTGTCTTAATTTTGTCATTGACCCAATCATCATTCAGGAGCATATTATTTAATTTCCATGTATTTGTATAGTTTCTGAAGATCCTCTTGGCAATGAGTTCTAGTTTTATTCCATTGTGGTCTGAGGAGATACTTGATATGATTTAGATTTTACAAAATTTGCTGAGATTTATTTTGTTACCTAACATTTTGTGTAGTTTGGAGAATGTTCCATGTGCTGATGAAAATAATATATACTTTGTAGTTGTTCAGTAGAGTATCTGTAAATGTCTATGAGGTCCATTTGATCTGAAGTCCAATGTGAGTACAATGTTTCTTTGTTGATTTTCTGTCTATATGATTTATCTAATGCTGTGAGTGGGTTGTTGAAGTCCCCCACTATTATTGTATTGTATTGTATTGTATCTCTTTCTTTAGGCCTAATAGTATATTTTTTTGTGAATCTGGGTGCTTCAGTGTTGGGTGAACAAACATATTTAGAATTGTTACATCCTTTTGGTGAATCAATCCCTTTGTCATTATGTAATGACAGTCTTTTTCTTTCTTTTTTTTTTTTTTTTACTGTTTGTGATTTAAAGTTTTTTTATCTGATATAAGTATCAGTGAGCTATTCCTGCTCACTTTTAGTTTACATTTGCATGGAATATCTTTTTGCAATCCTTTACTTTCAGTCTTTATGTGTCTTTAAAGGTAAGGTAAGATTCTTGTAAGCAGCATAGAGTTGGATCATGTTTTTTGGTTTTTTTACATTCAGCCCATCTTTACTTTTTAAGTGGAGCATTTAATCCATGTACATTCTAGGTTAATATTGATATATGAGGTTTTGTTCCTGTCATATTGTTACTTGTTTTCTAGTTGTTTTATAAATTCTTTGTTTCTTTCTTTTTCTCTGTCATTGTGGTTTGGTGGAATTGTATAGTGGAGACATTTGATTCCTTTCTCTTCCTACTTTGTGTTATTGGTTAACCAGTGAGTTTTATACTTTCATGTGTTTTTATAGTGGTGAATGTCTTCCCTTCACTTCTATGTTGAGGACTCCCTTGAACATTTCTTGTGTGGCTCATCTAGTGGTGATAAATTCCCTCAGCATTTGCTTGCCTGGGAAAGACTTTATTTTGCCTTAATTTGGGAAGAGTAATCTTGCTGGATATAGAATTTTTGACTGAAAATTAGTTTTCTTTCAGCACTCTGAATTTGTCATCTTATTCTATTATGGCTGTAAGGTTTCTGCTGAGAAGTCCACTGTTAGCCTGATGGGGTTTCCCTTATAGGTGACTAGAGACTTTCTCTTACTTATTTCAGAATTCACTCTTTCACTTTGACTTTAGAGAGCCTGATTAGTATGTGCCATAGCAAAATCCTTTTTGCATTCTATTTTCCTGGGGATCGTTGAGCCTCTTGTATCTGAATGTCTAAATCTCTTGCTAGGCTTGGGAATTTTTCATACATTATTTTGTTGAATAGGTATTCTAAACATTTTTATCTCTCTTCACCCTCAGTAATACCAATAGTTTGTAAGTTTGGTCACTTTATGTAATCTCAAGCATCTCGAATGCTTTATTCATTCTTTTTTATTCTTTTTTTCTTTATTTTTGTCTGACTTGATCACTTCAGAAGAACCGTCTTCAAGTTTTTGTTTGTTTGTTTGTTTTTAGAGACTGGTTCTCACTCTGTTGTCCAGGGTGGAGCGCAGTGGCACAATTGTAGTGCACTGCAGCCTCAAACTTGTGGGCTCAGTGATCCTCCCACCTCAGCCTCCCAACTAGCTAGAACTACAGGTGCACACCACCACACCTGGTTATTTTTTTTTTCTTTTTTTGTAGAGACAGGGTCTTGCTACATTGCCTAGGCTGGTCTTGAACTCCTGGCCTCAAATGATCCTCCTGCCTATGCCTCCCAGAGTGCTGGGATTACAGGCATGAGCCACTGCACTTGGCCAAGTCATGAATTTCTTTCCTCTGTTTGGTCTAGTCTATTTTTGAAGCTTTCAGATGTATTTTTTATTTCCTTCAATGAATTTTTAAGTTTCAGAATTTCTGTTTGGTATTTTAAAGATATATATCTCCTTGGTAAATTGATTTTCTGAGTGCTTTATTTTAGTTTTCAGATTGAATCTCACTGAGCTTCTTTAAAATCAATATTTTTAATTCTTACCTGAGATTTTTGAGAATTTCTTTTTGGTTAAGATCTATTATTGGAGAATTATTGTGTTTCCTTTGGGGATGTCACATCACCTTGCTTTTTCATGTTTCCTTTGTCTTTACATTGACTTATGTCCATCTGATGTAATAGTTGCTTCTTATTTTTGAATTTACTTTCATGGGGGGGATTTTTTTTCTTGAAGATAGGACTGTGATGTTAGTTGGATAGGGCCTTTTGGCTTTGTTTCTGGGTACATGCAGTGACAAAGTCTCTGTATAATTCCTTTGGCTATAAACAGTGTTAACAGTATCTGGTTTTCTTGGTGTGTTAGGGTGTAATTATTGTATTGGTGGAGGCTATGATGAATTTGTGCTGGGGACTAGACTGCCAGATGAGCCTGTCTTCAGGTCTCAGTGGTAGTGACTGTCAGCTAAGTGTATCTATCCTTGTGCCCTGTGGTGATGTATACTGGCACCTCTGTTGGCAGTCATAGGAAGGCTGATGATTCTTGGGCCTCTGAGTGGCTTTCTTGGGTGCCAGTTGCAAGAGCAGTATACCAGGCAGGAGAATGTGTTCTCAAGCTCCTGAGCATGGCATGGGCAAAGGTGGTAGCCCATTGTGGTGGTAAAATGCTCTTCTAGGTCCCACGCACTGTACAATTGTGTTGGCTGTGGTTGCAATGGGCTGTGGGGGCTGGTCTCCAGGTCGGTAAATGGCCCTTGTAGGTAGGAGCAAGCTGAGGTGGTAGCAGTAGGGTGTTTAGGTCCAACCTTAGTCCTCTGGGAGGAGTACTTGGGTATGCCAGGAGGTGGATTGGGTTGTAAAACCCTCAGGACCCTGGATTCCACACTCTTTCTTGGGATGGGCAAAGTCAGGCAGAGCTGGACTGGGAAAGCTTGTACTCAGGCCCCCCAATAGCAAGAAGACTACTGAAAGACATTCACTCACCCTCTTCCATAATGGGGAATCTTTCCTGGTTCCTGTCCTGTCCTGGCCAAATAGGCTGCCTGTTTTCCTTCTCCTTCCTAGGTTTTGGAGCTTTCTGCCACTTTTCTGTTGAATTCTGTGTTCCCTCTTAGATAATATATTCAAAGTGATTGTCTACACACTATTTTGATTCTTTAAATGGATGAGGATGCTTCTAGTCATCCATCTTGAAAAAAATAAAAGTACGATATTTTTTAAACTGTGAGTGACAACACAGTGGTTTACGGAGAAATTTAGTTTGTTTCAACTTTTAGGTGTCTATGTGTGTGGTTTGTAATGTATTTTTTTTTGTTGTTGCTATAAATATAGGTCAAAAAAATTTTAAAAAAACCACTTCCCTAGAATCGAAACCTATTCTATATTATCTTCCTTTTGTATTTTCCTTTCTCAGTCTCTACCTAATCCCAGGCTAAAGGATACAGCAGATCTCATCTTTGTTCTCCACTCAGCAGACATTTACTAAGTTTCTATTATAAGCTGGGAAATGGGCACAGGATTCAGTTAGACATGGTCTCCGCCCTCAAGAGCTCATATTCAATAATTTTGTAAACAATGTATTTGTTTCATGATACTGCATGACATTTTAATAACTTGTAGGAAGTCCAACGTAAAAGCTACATATTTATGCCCTAGTTAGAATTTTGTTCTTCATTGAGCCCTATGACTGACCTCACTTATTGTTCACAACTTTCAGCCAAGAGGGTAATGGTCCCCAGAGAGGGTATATTGAAACAAAGAAGGAGGGAGGCTCAGAACACTTACCAAAATGGTCAAAGATGCAACAAAGATATACAAGGTTTTGTTTCCTTGGGGGCAGGGGGATCATACAGCTGCAATCGAAGTATAGTAACAATTTCCATGCTTCTACATGTTTTTAGTGTGACTCTATTTCTGAAAAAAAACTAACTTTTTCCTTGATCTTTGGTTGCAAGAAAAGGAAGAAGAAATACCAAACTTAACATTGGCACAGGCTGAGAAAATTTATTTGATAGAAATTCATTTATATAGATTGAAAAGCTACTGTTCATATTATAGACACTCAATATTAATTTGAGTGAATGAATTTCAGATAGGTATTTATCTGTTAAAATCTACTCTTTTTATTTCACAAACATGATTTGCCAAAAAAAACACCCCTAAGGTTAACTAAAATATGACTTCTATATTGCTTCAAGAAATACATTATATATAAGTGTGTGTGTGTATGTGTGTGTGTATGTATATGTGTGTGTGTGTGTGTGTGTGTGTATATATATATACATAATATTACAGATTTAATAGATTGAAATGTAGGAAACCAATCCTGCAAAAATTCTTACCCAGAAAAACTGAAATTGTTCAATAAATGCCTTCTTTTAGAAGTTTGTGTTTTAACTTCATATTCATTTGGATCATGGTGCTCGTACTGTTTGAAATCTATAGAACTCTAGTGTTGAGCCAGTCCAACAGCATATGCTGCATAGAGCCTGGTACCACACAAAACACTCCCAAACTAACAAGTTCATCCTTGCCCTAATTAGTCTTTACAAAGAATTCATATGAAAAAGACAAACTCTATCTGGGCTTACTCACCAGGAAATCTTTAATTAGATTATCCTCTTTGTTAAAAGCATCATCTAATTAATTTAGTTATTCTAAGGCTCGTTATTATCCTTTCATTTATCTCTGGAGCTGCAGAAAAGCAGAAGAGTCTAATAAACATGTCACACAGTTACAGGCCATGACTGCTCAGTCTTGCATCCCTTGTGAGGAGCTAGTCTTGTATTGCATGCTCAAAGATCTGTTTTAGGAATATCATTGAGGCAAAAAGAAAAAGGAGGATGAGAGGAAGGTTCTATCTGGATTCAGTGCAAGGGCCAATATATTACTTTTTGTAACTAATAAAATTTCAAGGACTGACAGCAAATTTCTGATTTGCTTTTCCCCCAGTAAAATGTCTGCTTTGAATTATGCAGAAAGAATTCTTCTTCCTGCCAAATTGTTTCAATTCCCCATGCAAAAGCATCCACAGAACATTGTCAGGGATTTCCTATAGAGGTTCATTTCAGGATTCTTCAATTGTTGGAGCAATATGTAACACACACACACACACACACACACACACACACACACACACACACATTTTTTCTCCCTTCTTTAGAGCAAGCAAAGGAAAATGCATTGGTAAGGTTTGTATATGATGCTTTCCCTTTCTGAAAGCAGAGACAAGTATTAGTCATCAGATGGGGAAAAGTTTCTCCATCTCACCCTGGGCTAGCATCCCGTTTTATGTGTGCAGGCCCGCCCTGCATGTAGGTGGAGCAGGCAATTGCCATGTGATGTGATTTAATAGGTGCTGGAAGTTCTGCCTGTCCAAAAATAGCCCCCGCACCCGCCTGCTGAATTCAGGCACAGTGTCCATAAAACCCTGGTTTAAATGAAATGAAATTCATTTTCAGAAGGTTAACCCATCATATCCATTATCCTTTCAGCATGCATTTATTTATCAGAGATAAAAACTGAATCTTGAGGGGTATGTACATGTGTATAAGAAGAGTGAGGAAGGGGTTAGCAAGGCCCAAGGCTTAGGGTAATGATGCAAGTCATTGAAAGCAAATTCTGCATCACCATAAGTCAGTTTGTTAAAATGAAACTTCATCCATATTCATTCAGTCAGGTCATCAGTCTTTTTCGAATCAATCTTTTCTGGAACATGACATTTTCTCAGACAGCTAATGCTCTTTGTTGGGACCCTTAAAAAAGTATAAGAATAAAAATAACTCACATTTGGAAGATGTTTTTTAGAGTACAAAATACTTACACTTATAATGTCGAATTTTGATCCCAACAATAACTTTGTGTGGCAGATTTAAGTCTTACTATTTTCATACAGCAAATAAGGGAAGAGTTTCAAAGAGGTTAAGTGACCTGCCCACTGCCCGCAGCTAATAATGGCAGATACTCATGTTGGAGCCCAGTCATTCTGACTCTAAATCCAGGATTCACTCTGTTGCTTCAGGCTCCTCAAGATCCAGTCCCTGTAGTCAAGGAGCTGATAATTAACTTTAATACTTGAAGTTATTCATATAAACAAAAGAGCATACCCCAGGAATTTTCTCTAGTGGTATTATTTAGGAAGTATTTCCCCTTGTCTTAAAATTTCTAAAGGCACTGTGCCAGTCACAGGCTTCTACTCACACACATTTGGCCTTAGAAACTTGGGTTGGGTTTTTTCAGTCACTCACATCATTCCCCATGCAAAAAACATCCCATATTTGGAATACTGACCACATTGCACAAAGTTGTGAAATACAATAATAAAATTAGATAGGAAAAATAAAAATGTGAATTGTCAGAAATTAACGTCGGATGTTCTCTAGAAGCACTTGGGACCTGAGGGTATTTTGAGACCTGATCAAGCATTATGAAATGACTGTGAAATCCAGAATTTCTGTATCAAGACAGATCTGCTTTGCTCCATAACTAGACACACATGCCCTTTTCCTCTAGCTGATGAGCCACAGTTTTGTTGTAACTCTAGCCCATCCCTCCTTTGGCTTTGGCATATTAAGCACTTCCCATGACACCAGTCACTTTCTAAATTAGTGAACTAGCGTTGCTTACTTTCCGAGCCTTTCAGCAAGTCTGGCTTGGTGGGAGGAGGGCTGGCTGGATGTCCTCCACCTGCCCGTCGCAGGGTGCCCTTTTACAAGGCACAACCCACACAACATTTGCAAAAGTCTGCATGATTTGTGTGCTAATTCTTTCATTCAGCACATATTTTGTTGGTGGTTTTCTGTGTACCAATCACTCCCAGCCTTCAACCTACTGCCAGTCTAATGACAAAAGATATGAAAATGAGCAATTCTATTACCATATGATAACAAAGACATTTTGAAAGGTGCAAGAGTACACAGAGCAATGCCTAAATCTTAAAGTTTTGAGGGAAACGTTTTAAGAAATGGTTTGAAAACTGATTGGGAAAGTAATAAAGAAGGAGAGGAATTCTAGGCAAAGGAATCAGCCCAATGCAAAGTCAGGCAGATATAAGACAGCACAGTATGACCAAGGAATTCCAAATGGTGGGCATCCCTGACATATGTGAGGAGAGGAAGTGGAAGGAGTGGCCAGGAGTTAGGCTGGATAGGTCAAGGCCAGTTTATACAGGGCCCTGGTGTGCCTTGATAAGGAGAGTACAGTTTATCCGTTAGGTATGGGAAGCCATTGAGGGATTCTGAGCAGGGAAGTCATATGATAGGCAGAGAGATTAGAATCAGAGTTCAGGAAGAATTCTGTGGAAGAGTGGAGGGATGGCACTGCTATAAGCAGTTCATTGCTGGATAGCACTTAAGTTGTATATATAATTTATTAGCTGTTTTATTGTTCTAGCAATATACGTTAATTGTAGAAAATTTGACAAAAGCATAGCCCATACAGTAGGTAGGTACTTAAGAAGTATTCACGAAATATTCCACCACTCATAGATGTATATTGTTTACAAAATAGGACCTATATATATTTTACATCACATCCTTTCCACATATTATGGTTAGCATTTTTCTAAATCCATATTCAGCATATATATAATAAAAAGCATGTTTCTATTCAATCATTTATGTAACCACTCCCCTTTTGCTAAATTTAGACTGTTTACCAATAGTTATGACCCTGATTGTTTCCTTATGAAAATATTCATAAAGTGGAATTACTGGGTCAAAGTATATAAATCTTTTTAAAGCTCTTGACATGTATTGTGAAAATGCATTCAAGACAATTTTTGCCAATTTACAGTCCTTCTAACAGTTCCAATTTAACCACACCCTCTTCGACATTGTATTTTTTATCCTAGTCAATTTGATAAGCAAAAATTGTAACATTGAACATTTAATCATATTTTTCATTGGCTGTGTTTTGTGAGTATGGAATTCATTAAAGTTAAATGATTATGTAATTTTGTTTTCAGATTCCTTTAAATAATGGGAGGGACACTCTATTGTCAAAATTCAGGTTACAGAATTATTGCTTTAAGTTATTTCAAAACCAATTTTAGTTGCTATGAATAATACAAAAAGGATAAGCCATCATTCAGGCCATGCACAAGCTCACAATATACTTCAGAAGGACACACACGCAAAACTCCTAATAAAGACTCAACTGCAGGAGGGGCCTCAAGGGAAATACGAACAAGGGCTCTGGCAGTGGGACCAGGAAGAGTGATCTGAGACAAGGAAGTCTGGGAAGGGTTGATACAGACAGCTCCTTGGTGCGAGCCCCTCCAATTTCCAACCTCTTCTCACCTCCTTGTGCCAGTAATCCCGAAGTGACTGGCCTCAAAATTCACTGGAGAGCTCATTAAAAATGTCAATTCCAGATCCCAGCCACAGTGATGGGACTGAGGTGTCTTCAGGAGAGTCCAGGAACACATCTTCTGAACAAGCACCTGGGTGCTTCTGCCCTTGGAGGAATGCAGCTGCCAGGAGTTCATGACTCTCCCAACAAATCGGGTCCCGGGCAGGAATGT
The DNA here is from genome assembly GCF_000956105.1 of Propithecus coquereli. NCBI lineage: Eukaryota > Metazoa > Chordata > Mammalia > Primates > Indriidae > Propithecus > Propithecus coquereli. The sequence continues at coordinate 606,567 of NW_012144633.1, read as the reverse complement.
CGCAAAAGATTGCAAATAAAGGAGACAGAGACAAAGTATAGATAAAAGTGATGGGGAAATCAGGGGTCCTCCAGCATTCCCGTGAGTCAGGATGCCATGGGTGGAGTCCTGCATCAATATTTATTCTTTCAGCAAACAATCATTACCAGTCACTGATTTACATGTACATATCATGAGTTTAAGTTTCGAGGTCTCCCAAAGTAACAATAAACTAGCTAAGTATACACAAGTTAAAGATAAAATCGTGAGTCAGCAGTAAAGCATATAATCCAAATGGGAACAAAGAGGCCACATACTTCTTTCTACTTTATCTAGTTCCTCATTTACTGAGACATGAACTCAGGAGGGAGATAGGAACATTGCCTCAGGCTTAGAATAGCAAACTGTTCTTATCTTCTGGGCTGACATCCTTTGATTATTCTCTCCGACTTTGGATTACAAACCCAGGTCCATTTGCAGATCCAGGCCGTGGCCCTCAGGCTTCAAGGTGGGGTCCGTTTGCAGACATCCCTGATGGGTGGAATGTACCCCTCAAGGTTGAGCAGCTTTTTCTCAGTGAACTGACACGTCCACAGGTTGCTCTTTGGCAAAGTCCTGTCCCACTCCTGGGGTTCTCATGTCTCGACCCTAACCCTCAACATGCAGCCACACTTATGTCCACATGCTGTTCACAGGGGCAGACAAGGGGCTACCCTCCTCAACAATGAACTCTACACCTGTACTCTGGGTCCCCCTCACCACCCATTCAAAACTGGATCATGGCACTGCTTATTCTCACTCTTTCCTCCATTTGTCATCACCCAGTGTTCATCTATCCATTCAGCCTTTCTTTCATTTTTGAACACTTGTGCCCACCACTGTTCTAGATGCTGGAGGGAGAGAGGTGAACATGTCATTGAAGGTTCTGGCCCTCAGGATATTTACATTCTCCAATCTGTTGAGTTCTGCCCAAGTAACAGTGGTCTAGGAAGGGTCAGAAAATGTTCATGCTTTGCTCATTCCCCTGCTCTGCAAGGAAGATGGTACTGCCTGCCTTCCTGCCCAGAGGTGCCTAATAGCCTTGTCTTATAGCCTCTGGCCACATTAGAACACCTCTGCTAAACACACACTCCCCCAGTGCTGAGAACAAGTTATAAGTCACATAAAGCTGGAGAGGGAAGATACAGAGTGCAATCTCTGAAGTACACATTCAAGGGTTCTGGGGTTTGCCATGGGTTACCAAAACATCAAATAAATCCTGAGTTTTTTGGCTACATATGAGCAGTCACTGAAGATAAATGAAATGCCTAAACTCGGAAGGAGATTTTTCTACTATTAATAATATATTTGATCATGTTGCTCAACTACTTAAAACTCTGTGTCTCCCCATTAGTTTCAAGATAAAATCCATATTCCTTTAATATGTTATTAAAGCCCCTGGTGGCCTCATCCTTGGTTACAGCCCTCCAGTATCAACTTCACCCCCACCCCATCCCACCCCTGCACCCCAGATACTTTCCAGTCTTCTGAATATGTCACCCTCTTTGGCCTCAGCCCTTCTTCCTGGGGCTCTGCCTCCCTCTCTCTTTTCTCTCCTCCTCTCCATCTCACACCACCTAGTCCCAGGCACAGTCTCTCCCACTGATCCTTCAAGACTCCGCTCGAGAGTGACACCTGCAGGAAGACTTTGCTGACTCTTCTCATGTGGATGAGGTGCCCTCCCAAGCCAAAGCACCCTTGCTTACCGCCATTGCTCAGCATGGCATGGAATACTGTTGTGTGCACTCTGTGAACCTTCTAGCCAATCTCTCCCACTCCACTGAGAGCTCATTGTGGGCAGGGCCTGCTTCTTTTGTCTCTGAATCTCTAGTATTGGGAATGTAGTGGGTGCTGTGTAAATGTCTGATGAATGAATGATAAAGTGAGTCCTTTAAGTGTGGGCCGAGTTAATTCATAACTAAGAATGGGTCCATCTCAACAGTTGGATAGTGAAAAACAGACATCACCAGGATTGCACCGCAAGAACAGTCCAGCTATAGAACAAGTCTCTGAGTTCACCAAAAGGGTGAACAACATCAACAGTGCACCCTGCAGGGGGCCCCTGTTGATCCAGCCCAACCAGAAGATCCAACCATGGTTGAGTCACAAATAGGAAGGGTACCCGGTAATGGTAAAATTTGCAATTAAACAGTGTAAAACATGACACATCTGACTTAATTCATTAAATCATTATTTACTAAGCATTTACTATGTTCTAGGCTTTGAATTTAGATCAGTGAAAAATAATAGATAAAAGCCAATACCTTGTGGGGCTTACTTTTTAATTGGGGAGAAGAAATAATAGAAAAGATAAATTATGTTAGATGGTAATAAGGGATATAGAGAAAAGGTGAGAAAGGTTGAGAAGTGGAAGGAAGGTTACAAATTTGAGTAGCCAGGGAAGGCAAAACTGAGAAGGTGACATTTGAATAAAAATCTGAAGTAGAGGATGGAACTATGTGGCTATCTGGGGAAGAGCCTCTCAAGCAGTGGAAATAGCATATGCAAAGACTCTGAGGCACATTTGCTGAACGTCAAGAAGAAAGTGTAGCTGGAAAGGAGTGTTAGAAAAGGAAAGCAACAAGAGATGTGGTCAGACCATGTAGGAACTGATCTGAAGCCATCAAAAAGATTTGGAAAGAAACCTTGACCAGAGAGTAAGAGAGTTGGGGTCAGAGTCTAATCCTAAGGAATTGAGATCCTAAGGAAGTATCTAAACTGGTGGTCTGGCTGATAGCTCATTGGGGTTTCAGACCACGACAGGAGTCCACTGGAGAAAATATTAGTCAATTTTAGAAATTAGAAAAGAGAAGCAGATATCACATTGCTCTACAATCATGGTGCTATATTTAAAGATCAGTACCTCCAATTAACACCTGTGCTCTTAGAAAAATAACTTAATCTCTTAACCCCATGAAATAATATATATAGTACAATGCCTAGCACAAAGCATACACTAAATAATATACATTATAATAGAATTATTTATTAGTAGTTTACCAGATCCTGAATCAGAGATGAATAATCATGTCAGACACGACCTGCTAGAGGGGGCATTAATGCCTTTGTTGCTTCTGATAGGATTGGCTCAGAAACAGGTGAACATGAGGCTCTGGGAAGGCCAACCGTGGACAGTCTGAATCTAAAAGGACTGGGAAAAGCAGAGCAAGGGGATGGAGTCGACTAATGGCACTCCACCACAGGCTTGAGATGACTCCCATTGAACTTGCTATCTTAAGGGTGACCAGCTGTACAGGGTGCCAGGGACTTTCCTAGTTTCAGCACTGAAAGTATCAAGCCCTGGAGAACCCCTCAGTTGGTCACCCAGATGTCAATATGTAAATGACTTTTGACATAGTTCTCAAACCAAGGGTATTTAGGAATCCCTAGAATGATGATTAAAATTTCATACTCCTAGGCCCTCACCTCCAGAGGCTGATTTGGTAGCTGTGTATCTTTAAATAGGTTCCCAGGGATTCTGGGGCAGGTGTTCCACAGGGTACACCAGAGAAGCATGGAAACTACACAGCATGCATCTTCTTATAGAGGGTTTTCGCAGTAGTCATCCAGGAGACGTATCATATGTGCCACCTACAGCTAACTAACAAAGACATTAGAGGAGGACACGGAAACTCAAATGAACAAGCCCTCTTTATGGAAAGATTTAGTTTAGATTAAAACTTAGGAGTTAATAACAGCCTAAAAGAGCAGCATTCATAATCAAGCTGGAGAAACACTACAACCTTTTGATAATTGTGGACCCCAGTACTTAGGGAAAAAGAAGATAGGGCTAACACACTGAATACTTTCTTTGCCTAGCAGGACAATAGCAGAAATCTCACTCTAGGCTTTCCTTTGAAATGGGCAGCTTGAAGACTTTAAATTAAAAAAAGAAATTAAGGCAATATAGATGCACATTAGTTAGCAAGGAACTCATGGGTGAAACTTGCAACATGGGGATTAAATACATTATCATGAAAGGCCACATAAGAAACCAGTTAAAAAGTAGTGGTTCTCAAACCTAGAGTACATCAGAATCACCTGAGGACTTGTTAAAAAAAAAAAAAAAATTGCTGGCCCTACCCTCAGAGTTTCAGATTCAGCAGGTCTGGATTGGAGCCCAAGAATTTGCATTTAACAAGTTCTCAGGTGATGCTGATGCTGCTGGTCTGGGAAACACACTTGAATAATCCCTGGTTAAGAAAAAAAATTCTATTAATTTAAAAGCATAAATCTTTCCATATCAGTATCAACTTGCTCACCTCACTTCTCAGTTAAGAAGAAAAAAAAATTAAAACTGGCTTAAACAATAAGGAATGCTTCAGGACATTGGTCTGAGCAAAGATTTCAGGGAAAGACTTTAAAAGCACAGGCAAAAATAAAAAAGTGAAAATAGACAAATGGGATTATATCAAATTCCTCTGCACAGCAAAGGAAACAATCAAGAGAGTTGAGACAAACCGTAGAATGGGAGAAAATATTTGTAAATTATTCATTTGGAAAGGGATTAATATCCAGAATATATAAGGAACTCAAAAACTCAACAGAAAAAAAAATCCAATTAAAAAATGGGCAAAGGATCTGAATAGATATTTCTCAAAAGAAGACATACTAATGGACAACAGGAATATTAAATAATGCTCAACATCACAAATCAGGGAAATACAAATCAAAACCACGATGAGATACCATCTCACCCCAGTCAGAATGGCTATTATCAAAAAGACAAAAAATAACAAGTGCTGGCAAGGACGATGAGGAAGAAAGGGAACTCTTATGCACTGTTGATGTGAATGTTTATTAGTAAAGATATTATGGAAAACAGAATGGAGATTCCTCAAACACCTAAAGGTAAGTTGCTGTCATATGATCCAGCAATCCTACTATGATACTTATCCAAGGGAATCAGTACATTGAGAGATATTTGCACTGTCGTGTTTATTGCAGCACTATTCACAACAGCTAAGATACGGAATCAACTTAAGTGTCCATCAGCAGATAAATGGATAAAGAAAATGTTATATATTCACAGTGGCATCCTGCTCAGCCATAAAAAGAATGAAATCCTGCCACTTGTGACAACATGGATGGAAATGGTGGACATTGTGTGAAGTCAGGCATAGAAAATAAATGCCACATGTTTTCACTCATATGGGCGAGAAAAATGTTGATTTCATAGAAGTAAAGAGTAGAATTGTGATTATTATAGTCAGGGAAGTGTAGAGGGGAGGGCAGCATAGGGAGAGGTTGGTAAATGGATACAAAATTCCAACTAGATAAGAGGCATAAGTTCTCGTGTTCTATAGCACTGTAAGGTGAATATAGCTAATAATTTATTGTATATTTCCAAATAGCTAAAAGAGAGGATTTTGAATGCTCTCAGCATAAAGAAATGATAAATGTTTGAGATACTAGACATGCTAATTACCCTGATTTGATTATTACATACTGTATACATCTATCAAAATACTACACTGCATCCCGTAAATATTTACAATACTTACATGTCAATTAAACATAAAAATAAATGTATAAAAAATAGCAACCACAATAAAAAAAACACAAAGAAAAAGTAGTAGGGTCGTTCAGAGGGGAAATTCAGTACAACTGAAAGAACCAAGAATGACTTCAGAGAGGTGAGAGAGTCTTGGACTAAGGAAAAGATCTTAGTCTTAAACAGACAAAAACCAGAAAACAACAACAAAACATTGCCATGATAATAGAATCATGTGTTGCTAGTGCACACCTAAAGAAAATCCCTTAAAGCCTTTGTACGTTATTTAATATTCTTCCATATATCACCCCATTCAGCTTCGTGTGCCTTTATACATTTTGTAGGTATACAAAAACAAAAATTTAAAAAATCCTTAATAAAAAGTAAGCTTGGTTTTTCCATTCTTTGAAGAGCAATCCCAACAAATATTTCTAAAACAGTCCTGTGCTTTTTGACATATATTATGTGTTCAAAATGCACATCTCCCTTGGGAAATTCATTACATTTCAAATTATACATGTCTGTTAAAGCATAGATCTGTTCAACCTTCCATATATTTGTTATTGCTGCTTCTGAAACTTCCTTACAGCCCCAAAGAGGTCTTAATCCCTGTCAAATGTTATTATGTTTCCAACTTTTATGTAGTCTTGAAAGGGGTTGTTTATTTAGTTTCAGTGACTCCTTGTTTCTGCCAAATATTATTTCATTTCAACACAGATGTAAGAGGTCCAATGACTGGAATTACTTTTCAGCCCTGACATTGTGGAGAGATGGATACCAGTTTAATTATGGACAGCTGAAAATGATCTAGCAGTCACCTGCTATGGATATTTATCATCATTATGAACTTCTCACCAGGCTGTAGTCAGAGCACTTTCATAATGTTCCATTTGCATTAGACAGACAGTATGATCTATATGGAACCTGTATCTTCAATCACCTTTAAATTTATGTACAGACAGTTTAATATTGCTCGATTATTTTCTTTTCCTCTTCTCAGAGTGAGAAAATATGTTTCAGTCATTCCTGTTCTCATTCTTTCCTCTTTGTTTCTCTCCGTGGCCCTCTCTCACTGCGACCCTTACCCTTCCAGCTGTTTTTCTAATTATGCCTCATTGGAAATTATTCATTACTTAAAGAATGTGAATTGGATAGACTGGATATATAAAGGATCAAGTAATGCAATGACTACAATATAGTTGGCCCTGAATAAATGCAGAAAGAATGAAGGAGGGATGAGAGCAGAGGGAACAGGAAAGGAGACTGTAAAACTGCAGAACACTCTTCATAGAGTTCCTGATCTCACATTTTAGAAGAAACTAATAGTAGAATTTCTCCTCTGCATTCCTCCCATTCTGTACTGCACTGTAACAAAATACACCTTTACGTCTTCTCTGCTTTTCTCTAAACGGATCTTGATTTGTCTTTGTCAGGTTAAACAACCAGCTGATAATAAATCCAGTGCACTGTCTCGCCTTCCCAGCTGGTCCTCTGGCCATTCCTTTCTCTGCTCTCCATACCTGGGCTGTGAGGCCTCAAGAGTTCCAATTCTATCCTGAATGTATGAGAAGCAGTAAGAGCTACCGTTAGTAAGGGTTAACCATACATACTTCATTCCCCGTGCTAGGTCTTTATATGGGTGATCTCATTTAATTCTCAATACAGCCTTGTGAGAGAGCACTATTCAGATTCTCTTTCTGTAGCTTTCTTTTCTCAGAGACAATTTTCCCTCCCAGGGAACATTTGGCAATTTCTGGAGATCATTTTGGTTGTCACAGCTGGGTAGAAGCCAGGGGTATAGTAAACATGCTACAATGCACAGAAAAACCTCCAACAAAGAATTACCTGGTTCGAAATGTCAGTAGTGCCACTGTTGTAGATTTTTAAAGGCTGAGGTTTAAAGGGGTTAAGTAACTTACCTGAGGCTACTTGGTGATATTTGGGAACACTGGAAGGCAAATGCAGCCTTTACTTTTACATTAGGTTGAACATAAGTAGTTATGGCTTCAGCAACTGGTTCATCATCCCTTGTACCACAGGAGCCAAAATTCCAATGGGAATCTTTTTATGTGAGGACATCTCAGTATAAGTGACCCTTTTCAATCATTTGCAAATTACCTGCTCTTCTCTCATCCTTTTCATCAAATGTGCAGAATCGGGCCCATCTAAAGCGGCCTTTCTCTCTAAATATCACACACACACACACACACACACACACACACACGCACGCGCACACACACACACACATTGGGGTTATATTCCTCTGACTTTTTAATGTTACAAGCAGATATAAAAGATACAAAATAAAAAGAAAAAGCACAAGCAATCATGCTACCTAAGCAATAAACTTTGAAGATGGGACATATAGTTGCATAGTTTACTATGATGAATACATTTTTATTGATCAATAAATTAGTATGATGAATAAATATTTAATATGTATATTAATGAAATTAATGTGAAATATATTTAGTGGTAAACATAGTACCCTGTATTCTACAGGATAATTAGGTAGAAATGGCAAATAGTCATCAATATTCATTTTGAAATGCCAATCAAAAACATTAGTATTGTTTTTCTCTTTTTATTAATTCTTCAACATGCACAAATCTCAGTTTTGACAGTGCTTTTAGATATTGAGTATCTTTTTTAATTTTATATTGACTATCTTTAATATCTTTTATATCACAGATGATTAAGATTATGAAAAAATACAAACATACAAACTTCGTGCACACACCTACATGCACAGACACATATGTACCCACGCAGTCACACACCACATGCACACACACGTCACACACATGTATACACAGGCAGGTCCCAAAGCAGCTTCCTTTGCCTTTACTCCTCTCCCACGGTACAGAGTTGCTGTCTCACCTTTCTTGTCCCCCAGCCACCCTCTCTGATGCATTTCCTCCTCTGACCCTGGCTGAAGGAAGAGCTCCATTTTCCCCACAGAGCCTTTCCCCCAATGACCTGGTCCTGGAATATACCAGCAGCTGCAGGCAGTGAAACCCCAGCATGCTGCTCTCACACTCCAGGCCTCCAAGCACCACAAAAATCAAAACTATTAATATATTTACCTTCAAAGCCAGACTTAGGCATCACAAGTTTCCAGGTTAGAGAGAATAGCTACCTCCTACCCTAAGTTCAAAACTGCCACACTTGTTATTTATTGCTTGAAATTATTTCATCAGTTGCTAGTCCCTTTCATTTTATAGTAAGAAATAAAATCTCAAAACACAACCAACTCACTGGTATAAATAAGCTTCATTGAACATGAACTACCAAGTGAAATCTTTTCTATTTTCATGGCAAGAGGGATTTCGAAAGGAAAAAGGTGTCTGCTAACTAAAAGGGGTATAACAGCAGGAAAAAAGGTAACAGAAAGAAGTCAGAAGCAAACTCTGTATCCTTCCTGTTCTTGCCCCACACTAGCCCTTTTCGTCCTCATCCATACAAGGGCAAGTTTCCTATGTGGCCGGGAACAAATATCTTAGCCTGAAAGCCATTAATTTTCATTACCTCTCACTTGTAGCTTCACTGTGTAAATCTGAGTACACCATTGTTATTTAATAAATGTATGTAAGCATCTCCTGCATTAACAAAATCTGCTGAGGATGGTTCTGCATAGGTATCTTTTCTTTTAGTTTTGGGGTAAAATCAAAGGGACAAAGTGATGAGATGATTAAATAAACACAACTTCAAATGAGATACTATTTTTCACATTTCACTGCCATATAGACCTTCCCTGACCAAAATAGTTGACATTAGCCACATGTGGCTATTCAAATTTAAATTTTAATCAATTAAAAAATAAAATAAAAATTTGATTCCTCAGTCTTTTTAGCAATACTCAAGTATTCAATAGTCAATGTAGCTATAGCTACCATATTGTACAGTACAGATAAAAAAATATTTCCATCATTACAGAAAAATCTATTAACGCTAATACAAAGATAGAAAAGTTGGACAAAACCCAGTATTGATAAGGCGTGTGGGAGACCAGACCCTTTCACTTAGTGCTGGTGGGAACAAAAATGCTACTAACAAAAATACACACTTAATTGAAAAAAGAAAAGAAAAAAAACATGAAATTTCCTGAATGTGCATCAATAGGCAACTGGTTAAATAAATTACAAAACACCCATACAATAGAAGACTATGCTATCTATTAAAAAATATACATATAAGCAAAACATGTCAGCACAGAAAGCTGTCCTGGATGTGCTTTTAGGTAAAAACACAAACCACAAATCACTTCATATGAATAGCATGATCCCATTTGTAGTAAAGTATAAAAGGATATACATATATGTTTATATATACATGAAATTGTGGAAAGATATGCAAGAATTAGTTAACAGTGCTTATCTCTGGAATGGGAGAATGGCAGAGGGAGTTGGGAAACCGTTTCCTTTTAACTGTATACCTTCTGTACTATTGAGACTTTTTACCATGATGGACTATTATATTCTTACTTTATTTAATCAATCATATATTTAAGAAAATGGGCTACCCAAAAGAATGTGAAACAAAAAAAAATAGAAAGCATTGTGTGTGTGTCGAAAGCCTGTTTGTTCAACTCTGTGCTAGCCTGGACTGAGTCAAGCTCTAGCTTATGGACTCTCCTCCTGTTTGCTAAGGTCTTCATATATCTAAACCATCCTGAGTCATTAACCCAAAGAAAATGAGTTAAATATGAAGTCATTATTTTGTGAATTATTATAGCTACTGCAACAAACACCATGGGCCGGTAGGGAAGTCTCTGAACCAAAGGATTCTTTTAGGGGAACTGGAGGTTATTTGGAGCTCCTGGGGGGAAAGTCTTCCCCCAGTCCCATTCCTCTCCTGCTTCCCCTCTCCCCTCTGCCTCACACAACCACACCTTGCCCTCTCCTCCGCCACCTTGACCACAGAGCCTATTCCAGGCAAGAGAAGTGTAGACCCAAATCATTATACTTCCTCAGAACTCACCTGGGATTGAATGTGTCGTAAGTTAAGCAATAATTCAAGTTGCTCCATATACCTCCTTGTAAGCACACCAGGGAAGTCAGGCAGCAGGCCTCATGGGAGCCCATTCTATCTGCCCATAAATCCATCCATCCATCTATCTAGTCTATTTATTTTATATAAACTCACACACATGTATGTATATATGTGCATATGTATATATGTATATGTATAGACACACACACACACGCATACATACATACATTGGTTTCCATGGGAATGTGTGGGGCAATTCTAAGTATTGGGTAGGCAGATGCTGGTGCTTACTAATGTAGGGAGGCACTACATACAGAGAGGGGGAATGGTTAGAAGCTGGACAGAGGGCACTAGTGTCTGTGGGTGGGCCTGATCCCCAGGCAAGGAAAGAATTCGGCTCATTTGGTAAATTTTCGTTGGATCAAATCACTAGATGATAAATATGATGTAAGTCTTTTGAGCCAGGTCAGTGATAAAGAGGAAAATGTTTTTATTTCTTGGTGTGCTCAGAATCACAAGCTTCCTAACAGAAAAAGAGCATCCATACCCCCAAAATAAGTATCTTCACACAATAAAGTACCAACTTCTCTTCCTGCCTCAGTGGCACTCTTGGAAGCTTAATTTTCATCTACACCAGTCTTTTGCAGAACTGAATACCTTTGGTTGCTCAGCCTGGGCCTCCCCCAGTCCTGGCAGGCTGGCCTGCCTGCAGATTTGACCTGAGGAGGTCAGGAGACATTTAGACCTTGCGGGGCAACAGTTTTCTCCATTTTATTGAGTCTCTTTTGCCCATAAGACTGGTGCTTTTTTGAGTTTCTGACTCATGCCAGCCACATTTTCTTGGTATTTTGGTTTGATGAGTACCCAGGTTTTGACGCACTTAGAACTGTTTTTTTTTTTTTTTACCCCAGCTAGTTCTGGAAGCTTAGATTTTGACCTAATTACTTCCCAACTGCTGCCAGCTCACTGCTTCCATTTTCTCTTATATTTCTCATTTCCCCCAATACCTATAACCCTTGCCAGCTTGCATCCCAGCACACACACACAGACACACGAATATGCACAGACAGTTTAGGTGTAGATACTGGACAAATAACCTTTACAATGGCTGGAAGTTTGAAGGTTTGATTATTCTTTCAATTAATACTAGTAAGGCAGGGAAGGGGAAGCCTTTTGGGATGTTATGTGAAAAGGTACATTTCCTTTTAAATTCTGTCTCTTCTTTAGTTTTTCTACCCTCAAAGACTTAGCCTTCAAACAAAGATCCTCTAAAGGTTTGTTTTTCATCTGAGGCCAAACTACTGGCTACTGACTAGGTGGAACTGTGAATTATGGGGTGTGAGAAGAAAGAATTTTTAGTGGAAATTAATTTGTAAACATCTTTCTTTTTCTGCCTCTTTTGGGGATGACTCACCATGAAAATTTTCAGTCTCAGATTTTGAGTTCAGCATAAACTTTCATTTTCATTAATTATCCCCGGAATTCACAATATTTTTCCTTTTGGGGGATGCACAGAAAGTAGCATTGTGAGATTCAAGTCTCTTCAGAGCAACATGGTGGCGGGGAGGGGAAAGGGGACAAGTATGCCTGGCCTCTACCATTCCTAATGATGCCACGTGCAGGCTGTGCCTTTCTCCAGACTGTCGGGCATCAAGCCTGCCTCTATGTGGGTCACCCAGGGACTGTTGAGGAGGAGGACGCTGCCCCAGGGCCCTCTTCAGGCTGCCTGCCCCACCACTGATCTCACTGTGTGTCTGAGTGTCATGAGAACGCGGGGCCCAGTAGTGCCGGTGGTACTCCTCATCACCCATCTCCCCCTCTCAAGGCAGGACACCACTGTCACTATGATGCTGTGCCAGATTTCTGTTTGAAATCAGCAGTCTACAGACAGTTTTAGACAAACCGGAAATCACTTTTTTGGACTGAAAAATACTTTTCTCTTGGGACATTTTGTTGTGCTTTGAGTACATTTTAATACAGTGAGGTATTAATAACATTCATAGACTCCTAGGGACAAGGGGCTAGGAAGTACCTCCAGGGACATCCCATCCATCACCATGATGCCAGGCAGGCTTCACCCAAACCGCCCAGACATAGGTGAATATCCTGTTTTCACAGGTCATCCGGAAAAGAGACTCTGCAACCACTCTGGGGTGACCCATCTCAGTGCTCATTGCCCTTCAATGCTGTCATTATCTTTGTATTACAGGGAAACACCCCATGCTAGACTGCTGTGAGCTTTAAAAACACAAATTTGAATATTTTGAACCAGATGTCACAAAGCCCGATTGTCAGCACACTATTTATCTGGTACTGAAAAATGCCATTTCAAACCAAATACTGACGTCTCTTCCTGGGGTTGGACCCAGCCGGACAGTTTTCACTGTACAGTAAACGCCTAACCTGCAGCCCCCTTAGGCTTCCCTTCCATGTGGGATCTGGTCATCATTAAATGGTGAGGTTTTGCAGGTGTACCACTGTGTTATTCTGCTCCCAGAAATCACAGCCATCATGTCCTTTTCCCTAAATCATATTAGCGGACCAGAACTGCCATAAAAAGCAAAGGCTGTATTTCTTGGAGAGTACTCACTTAGACACATGAAAAGATTTCTGACACTTGGTTTGTTCCTTTGGTTTTTAGAAGAGGCAGCTTTAAAGGACTCCTTTCCCTAGCTTTCCCCGTCTGCGATGTGCTACAGGAAACCCCAGCGTGATCTCTAAGAGGTCTAGTTACATTTTGACACATGATAACCCACAGGCCCTTCTGCAGTTAGAAGCGAAACAGGCACCTCCCTTTCTTCTGGCGATTTCCCTTGGCAAAGTGGAAAGTCAGAGGAACTGAACTGGTCAGGAAAGCCCTGACCACGAGCTGGTATGAACCTCAGACAAGACACAGCTCGGTGAGATACAGTGTGCACAGTCATTGTCTGAGACTGAAGGCCTGAAATTGACACCATATGTGCCCCAAGGAGTGATTGCTCCAAGGGGGAGAAAAGGAACGTGTCAGAACATTTTGGTAACACCTAATTCATCCCGAGGTTATAAATAAATATGATGCTTGCTTAAAAACAAAAGTCAGAAAATACTTTAACTAGATTACTTCTGTGACAGTGTGTCAGGCAGAGGTGAACTTTATTAGGGAGACAAAGTGAATAAAGAGAAACACATAACAACTTTTTATGGTATATTTTACATGATTTTATTTTTTTTGCAGTAAATAAAGTGGTTATAGGGCTCCAAGGAAAAGAGCCCAGATGTTAGAGAGTTGTGTGAAATTTAGGGGAAACAAGCTGTAAAAAACACAGTCATAAAACAGGCTGTCAGTGCCACACATCTGGACAATACAGCTGTATGTTCCTAGTGGCTGTCGTCACCCAAAGAAAACTCAATAACCTTATTTCACCCCAATTAGGCTGCATACCAACATGATCAACATTAAGTTGCAAGAGTACAATTCATATGGTGCCTTTGTGTCAAGCAGCTTTTATCTTTCATTTGAATTTGGTTACCAAGAAATAAAAGACTGCTAATTTAGTCATTTCCACTATTATAAAACCTTATTTAATTTATAATGTCCTAATAAGTCAAAGTTTGACACTTTGGACTACTGTCTATGCCAAACAACAATAGACTTTCTGTAGCATGAAACCAACCCATCAGTCATCCTAAAATGGAGCCCCGCCTATCTTTTCTCTACCTTTCTGGGGGAATCGGAGTCTAACACCATTGTGGGAAGCACTTTCTGCCTTATTCGAAAAAGAGATTGATATCCAGACAACCCAATTTATTTAAAGGAGAGGGCACTTTCTAGCATTGGAGCATTTTTTTCCCCTTCTTTTTTCAGCCAGCAGTGAGACATCTTTGCAGTATGACAAATATTACAAAACATAAAATACTCTTTCTTCTTTTTGTCACTGACAAACTGTACCAAAGGTTATAAAATGTCACTTTTCCTAATAACTGTGTTTCTTCATAGGTGTTAATGGCAGCAAAAGCAATTATGGACAGTGGAGAGACATTAACCTTACCACTGATAGGGAAACTCTTGAAATTTCAACTTCTCCAGATTAAATTTAAGGACCAACAGCGACGGGAAAATGAAAAGAAGGTAACGTACAATATTCTAAAGCGCGCAAGCAGTGAGTGAAATGGAGCCAGGTTTCTCCAGGGGCACTTCCTCTCTTCTTAAGCCTACCATTAAGTGTTACCTGGCAAATTTTGCTGTCACCTCAACTTCTTAGGGAAAAGTCTACCCAGAGATCTGGAGGAATTATGATAAATCCACTAAAAATAAGTTCCCTTGCATATGAAAATGACAATATTCAGGGCATGTGCCTAAGATCGTTTCTGTGGTAGAGTATTTACATAATATAGTAGTAGCAAAGACGGGACTCAAGGAAGGGACAGGGAGTCAGGAAAATTAAATATAAAAAAGAGGGGGAACCCCTCAGAATCAGGGTCTATTTAAAATATTTTATATGATAGTCAATAGGACTGCCAATTAAAATAATAGGCACATCTGCACCTTGATAATAATCTGATATTTTAGCAGCTATCCATCACTTCTACTCCCATATTATACGTCTGATAAATTTCTTCACATGTGGATTTTTCATTTAACTTGCGTATGGAAATCAATCTATGTGTTTTCCAAAGATTCATATTTGCCTCTCAAAAATATTTTAAAATACTATTAGCAAACTGATGCCA
>NW_012144633.1:562549-591258 GCF_000956105.1 Propithecus coquereli | reverse complement strand
TTTCTTCATGCTCTTAAGTGGAAGAGGCAAAATCAATTCATGGAAGAAGAAAGAAAAAGTGAATATATTCCAATAATAACTTCTTCACCTTTGCAAGATCTCCAAATCCAGGTTTCCTATTTGAAGTGCGCTTTTTGTAGAAAAAATCAATTATGCCGCTTAGCATTCATAATATAGAGCTTTGTTTTTTTTTCAAAGATTCCCCCATATAGTGTCTTATTAGTGTGGCAGGTATTTATTGTTCCCAGGAAAATTCTACTCATAAGAACACAATTGATGGTATAGTTTTCCATCACGTACAGGGGATTTGTACCTTAAGAAATACTCAGAGAAGTTAAGACTTGGCAGAAAACAAATTGGAAAATTTGAAACTTGTATAGAAACATCTCTTCTTGCCTGTTTAAATTCCAATGTCATATGGGAATCTGAATTATAAAAACTAGGCTGTGAGTCTTGTGAAAATTTCTATACTTTGCTTTGCAGTTTCCCATAGCACTTACAAATAGTGTGCTAAAGAGCATCAATTTACTTGTTTGCCACCTAGTATAAAGTCTGTAATTGTTTATTATAAGAGTTGGTTGTAGATTTCAGTTTATAAATTTTAAGTAAAAATAAGTGGAATATCCTGTTAGCTCAGGAAATGTTTTTCAAGCTTGGAACAATATAAAAATATTTCTGCACTATTGTTTTACTCAGCATTTCTTTGAAATATGAGCTATAATAATATGATTATGAGATTCTGAAAATATAGAAATCATCTTAATTTATTTGTTGAAAATTTGAGAGCCCTAAGTAATTGGGGCTTGAACTTTACATATTTTTTAAAAAGTATTAGATATAGTAAGAGAACTCTGAGTAATTAACAGCCAAGAATTGCATAATCTAATTTGATGTCTTCATTATTTGGGGTTCCCAAAGCACCAACCCTAAATCTCTGAGTCACGACCATGTGAGTAAGTGCTAAATAAATTGATGAAAACTGATGGAAATGGAATACTCTGAAGAAAATATTCTTGGTAAAGGGAAGATGAAGGGGTTGTTTGGGAGATGATATAATCTATGTTCATTTCAACGACACTACCTAAGAGGTCAGTTGAAACAATTGAGGTTAATGTTTTTCAGCCAAGGAATTTGGCAAAAAGCAACTAAGTAGAAAGTATGTAAAACTGACACTATGCTGCGGATTAAAAAATGAAAAAAAGAAAAGAGGACTTTATCCAATCTCTTCCTCTTTCCTGAACCCAGAGTGAGATTCTGAGATTCCTATAAAGGGAGTGACAGACTCCAGCTTTTTAACATCGACATAAAATCTATGTAGATGTTTTCATTCAGAAGCTAATTATATTGCTCACATCTGTACAACCCAAAGAGTGTTTTGTATCTTCTAGGTTTGTTTAATTTTTGGAATTGTATTTCTAAGAATAAATGCTTAAAAAATATTCATAGCAGTAATTATAGAAAATATTAGAGAGAAAGTAAGGGCAAAAATAACTAATATAATTAGGTCCCTGTTTTTGTTACCCCCATGGAACAAATGTAATGTATCACTATGTATTTGATCCTGTTTAAATCAATCAAAAATTTCTAAAAAATTAAATGGCAAATAATATATTTCAATTGATAAATACAGTAAAAAAAGATATCATTATTTTGGACTCCACTAATTTTAATAACTTATAACACTAGTCTGGAATATAGTTAACATTTACTTTTACTTTCTGCTTTGCAAGAAAGCTTCCTGGCTAATTAATATTTTTAAAAAATACAAAAAGAGATATTTTCAAGAAGAATAGTTTTAGCCTTTAGCATGTGAGTTGCTGGGACACAAATGCTGAGCTCTCATTGCAAGTAAATTGAATCTATTTAAAAACATTTATCTATTTGGAAACACCTTGTTGATTGATTCCAAACATAAATATCAACAAAATGTGCTATATTTCTATAACTATGTTTTCGCATTTCAGAACTTTTGAATATGGCTGTTTCTTATACAATAACCCCAAATTAGTTGGATTTAATTATATCTTAAAATTTGAGTCAGTGTTTTGTTTAGAAATGAATTTTCTTACATCATTATCTCAGCATTTACTTTGCATTTTTAGTTCTATCATTACCAATCTGTTGTTAATTCATTGATTCAACAAATATTTACTGAAACAAACAATTACAGAAACAATGTACTGAGCACATATATTCTCATCATGTTCATTATAATTTTAAAATAAATTGCTTGGGTTCCATTGCAATCCATATTTTAATTTAGTCCATCATCTGGATATTATATTTTTGCTTCTTTTTAACTCCAACTTTTCTGTTGTATATTAATTATGGACATATTTAAAACCAAAACAATTGGGATTGAAATATTTCAGTTATATTGAGAATTCAACTAAAAGAAAACATTTAACCATTAAAAAAAAGATGAAAAATCGCTACAATACGAAAAATCATTAACCGTTTAAATAATTGGCCAAATTAAATCTAGTCTTATGTGCCTCTGAGTGGAGTTCAGAAGGTTTGCATAGGTTTTAGGAAAAGATCCAAATATATTCTAACTGTGCTTTTAATTTATGAGTTCAAATAATTAATCCATATTTTCTTGGATATTTTTAGATAACATATCTTTTATATAAAAGAAGAACAGTTTTTTCTTTTTCTAGCTTATGTGCTTAATATGAGTTGCCTTATTTTCTGATGTACTAGAGTTGAAGAAAAGGAAGATATGCAATAAAGAACTGCGAAGAGATGGTATTTGGTAAACTTTTCTTAAAACAACTCAAAATTAAAAGTGACTCATTTTGATGTTACATCATGATAAAGCCACAAACAACCCAGAGCCTCCTCCCAAAGAGGGACGAAGAAAAATTAGTGTAGCTTTCACAGACATTTTCCAGCTTCCTCAAGTCGAAACCCCGAAACACTGGAAACCAGCCAATGTAATGCCATTTTTTTGTGTGTGTTTTGTTTTAAAAGAAAGGCCATAGGGACATACCAGGAAATTACAGGCTGGTTAGTTTTGATTCAGTTGTGGTTAAAATCTTCAGAAACTATTTTAAGAAATCAAACAGAGAAAGAGCAGGAACTCAGTTTAGAGGAACCCATGTGGTTTCAGGAAAGGAATAACTTGCCTCACTAACTAGATGGAATTCTTTGAGGCTGGATTATCGAAATGAGGATACCACCGACATGAATGTTGAATCTAAAGAACTAAGGAGAATCAAAACCCAACATTTCAGAAGATATAATAAATGACTCTCTAGCTGATATATCTGTAAAATAGAGTAGTGTTTTTCTAATTGGTTTGCTTTTAATTAGTGAAAACTTTTTATGGAATTCAGGAAAAATTTAAAGAAAAATACATAGTTAAATAGAGTAGTGTTTTAAAATATGAAATTACCATGGTTATAGCAGCTAATAATAATAGTTAGCTACCATTATTGACTGACACTGTCCTAAGGGCTTTACACATGCTATATCATTAATCTTTTAAATGAGTTTATGAGATACAAAGTATTATTCCCAATTTGCAGATGAAGAAACTGAGAGTGTCAAAACTTAAGTAATTCTCCCAAGGCCAAACAGCTATTCTCCATGGTGGAGCTGGGATTCAAATCTAAAACTGTCAGACTCCAAAGGCATGTTCTTAACCACTGTACATACCCCTCCCAAGTGTGTCTTAATAATTACGAAATGGCACTTTTGCCTAACAGTCAGTAGAGTGCCTGTGCAGAGATGTTTCCCTGTAGGACCAACAGCTTGCTCAGTAATCTACCAACAACCATCTGGCTCTGCTAATTACATTGCATACAATATTCTGAGGTTAAATGTGGGGACAGTGGTCAAGGGAAGGAACAAAACTCACCAAAGATGAAGGCCACTGAGCTAACCAACCACGGGTTCCCAGGGGAATTCTGACTTAATTTCTAGTCCCACACTCTGCCCAGAAATGACTCAGTCTCGGGAGCGGGGAGGAAGAGGGAATCTCTTAGAACTAGACTTCCTGAGATTATCCACGCATCCTCATGCCTTCTCCCTGCCCTACTGGATGGTAACGTGGGACAGCATTAGCTGATCCATTGTTACAGTCTCTCCATGACTATATAGAAAATACAGAAAAGGAAAACAAGACATCCACAATGCCATGACCCTGTTACAATTAATGTTAACATTTTCACATTTCCTTTCTGTTTCTTTCTGTGGATTTGTTTCTTTATGTAGCTGTGATCATTGTAAAAACATTTTTAATCCAGCTTTTCTCAGTTAAAATAGATCATGGCTTTACTCTTTACCACAGTATCCACATGTATCATTATTATTGGTTACATGAAATTTTATTGGCTAACATAATTTTCTTAACTATTCCTCTATTGTTGAACAATTAAGTTATTTCCATATTTTTTTCATAATAAACCATTTAGTTTGTTAGAATTCTCCATATTTTGGGTAATTTCCTTAGCATATTGAATTGGATTCATTGGGCCCAAAAATGTTCCCATAACCTTATGTTTCCCAAGTGGGTTCTATGGCCATTGAGACCTAATTCTCCATTTTAAAATAAAAACGACCTTCTGGTCAAATTAATTTGGAAAGCACTGTATATTATATACAGCCCTTGGAGAGTTAACAGCACAGTAGCTAATTGAAGATGAAGCAGTGTTATGAAAATAAATCTTTAATATTGTTTAACCTACTGGCTCTCTAACTTATCTGACCCCATACATTCTTTTTCATGCTATCTCTTGGGCTCCCACAATAGGAGACCAGTGGAAAAGAGAGTTTATGAGATAGAGTGAGATCTTGAAAGACAACTAGACGAGCACTCAAAAGATCTGGTTTCTCATGAATCACATACTAATGGAGTGAGTTAGTTACAAATGCCATGAACATGTTTTCTTATCTATATGCTCAATAATATTACTGTGAGGATCTTATGATATCATATGTGAAACACAAAGTTATACTTACATATGTAGATGCATAATTAACTATAAGAATAAGATGAAGTATAGCTATTTAGCGTCAGTTCCATTGACTTTTACCATTTACCTTCCTTTCATCATGAGGAATAAAAGAATGAATACCTAGTACCTATATTTAAATTTTGACATCAAGAAGTTATTGAGAAATAAAATATGATCTCAAATATTTTGAAGTATCAAATAACTAGGTTGCCCTGTTACAAAGAAGGAGAATTTTTTATTTCTCCCTTTAAAAAGTGAAAATAGTTTAAGATTAAGGATTCTAGGTGGGTGCCACTTGATACTCAACTGAGTATGTGAGATGCTAACACTTTTTTGTGGTTATTGCTAAGACAAGAACATCACATCTGCTATGTAGTGTAATTGGTTAAGAAATTTCTGTGCCTATCCAAAGCCTTTTCACAGTAGGAGACATCCAGATGCTTCCCGTACATGCTGCATTTTAAAGAAAACGAACTCTACAATGGACTTGACTCTCCCTTCATATGCTGGGGAACATGTGTTCCCCAAACATGGTGGAAAGAGGGACTTTTTTAATACACCCCTCCTAAATTTTTACCTTGAATTGGCAAGAGTTCTCTCTGAGTTTTTTAAGTTGTGAGCAGATGACCATAGTATGGGAACCCATGTGTTATGTTATCCAGAATAAGAAAGGCCAGAGAGTTTGGGTGAACTAACTTTAGTTTATGCTTTAGAGGTCCGGCTTTGCTGAATGCTTTCCTTATCTGGTTCACTTTCTTTCCCCTCCCAAATTCCAAGACATAAACAAAACCATAGGTGGGAGGGGCTTACTCAGAATGTGAGAAAAAGGGAAGAAAAGATAGGAGGTGATTTTCCTATGATTGGGGCATGGTAAAAAACGATGTTTCACCTTTGGACCAAGGCAGAATTCTAGGAGCCAAGCAGAACGAGTCCAGAACAAGAGGAATGAAAGGACTATCCTGGTTCATCTTGAATGTGGAGGGCAGGAGGAAGGAGGAGTAGACTGAATACAGGAGACCACCATCGCGGCCAGCCATCTGCAGAGAGCAGAAGGGGCTGGGTAGGGCAAGGACCATGTTCAGTAATCCACCAAGGACATCTCGGCTGGGTCTGGAGCCCAAGGGGGACCAGGTGCTTCCATCCACTTCTATTCTCTGCATGGTTTCTCTGCACCAGAGAATCCTTTCTTTACCTGGGAAATTCTTTACATGGCAATATTTCTTAAAATTCTACCAATTGAAGATACATCATTGTTAAATGGAAAATGCAGAACATCAAGTTATATAGAGAGAACAATATGACTATGTAAAAATGATGCATAAAATTAATTTGAAAGAATGCATTAAATATCTTCTTCACTCATCTTTACTGGGTGGTAGAATTATGGTGATTTTTGTAAGCTCTTCATATTTTGCTCAATTCTTCAGTAACTATTCTTTTCATAATAAAAAATTATTTAAAGAAGTAAATCAGGATTTACTTTTGTAAAGGTAAGGAAAGCAGGTATTGATAATTTCAATATTAATGGAAATTAGTTTAAAAGATGCTTTTCTCCAGTCTCCCAAGTTTGGCCACACTAAAGGAATGCAAAGACAAAAGGAAAGGGAGAGAAAGGAGTAGAAGAGGGCAGTGAGCAGGAAGAGTAGCTGAAGGAATGGAGTATTCTGGAGAAATGAAAGAACATCCAGCAAGTATGATTCAGCCCCTGGGAAGACAATGAAGGGAGGGCACACAGGCATGGAAAACAAGTCAGGAAAGAATCAAAGACTGAGACTGACAAGAGAACCAAAGAAATAAAATGAATTTAGGTCTTAGAGTCAAATGAGCTGTGTCTTTATCACAGCTATGTGTCTTAGGACAAGCTGTGCATCTTAATTTATACAATGGGAATAAAATTACCCATCTTGAGGGTTGCTTTGTGAGATCAAATGAAAGAAGATGAAATCTGGGAATTGCCTCTCATACTGCATACCTAGACTCTGCTATTAGAATTTACCACTTTCTTTGAATTGTGGGTTGAGGTCAGCCCTCCTTTCTTTAAAATCCCCAGAAACCTCACAGGAGAAAGGGCTAGGGCGTTCCTGAACTTCTAGAACTCGAGGATTTGCTAAAGAAGCTCCCAGGGGATGAGACCTGTGTGGTACACAGGCTTCATGCCCCACCTGGGAGAGCTCTGCATGGCAGAGCCCTCACTGTCTAGCCCCAGGTGCTGGGGCAAGGGGGCAAAAAATAACAAACAAAAACTCCTCTTTAAAATTTCCACTGTACTCAGCAAATATCTGTGGATTGATGAAATAAATGAATGCATAAATAAATATATGTTTATTCTCCTAGGTAAATTTAAGAATAATTTAACCTAAAATAGTTTCTTCCTTGCTGATCAAAAGATCACCCTGAGATTTTATTTTATTTAAAATTGCAGTCGTGAAAGTCTCTGATGGATTTTGATGGCAAAGTTGAGACTTTTCTGTGGCGAGGTTAGCTGTCCACCAAGGAGCTGCACCGGCTGCTGCACATGAGTGAATTCACCATGCTCCGGGGTTTGGCTATTGGACAGCCCTGCATGAGTCTTGCCAGTCCCTCTAGGCCAGCTGGACTCAGGGGCACTGACTTGTGCCTTATGGACCCATTAAAAAGAGTATGGGTGACAGGGGCAAACTGGCCCAGTCTGGCTCTGCAACAGTTATTGCCCTCACTCAGCCTCAGTTTCCTCCTCTGTAAAATGAGAATAATGTTCTACCCCTTGTAGTTACTTTGAAGAGTTGACGAGATTCAATATCTGGCCTATAGTAAGAACTCAATAAAAAGAAACATAATGATATTGATAAAAAATGATTAGGATGATAATAATAATGACAATGACAGCCATAATTAGAATAGCCATTTGCTCATTTACTCTTGTAAATATTACCATCAGTTTTCATAGGACAGACCCATCAGCCTTCATTGAAAGTTTTCTCCCTGTAGACAAGTTGTACACAAGAAGTCAAACTGTCATAATGTTATGTAAAGAACCTCAAGTCTTAACTGGGGGAGTTATTTTAATGGTTTATAGCTCTGATGGGCTGCTGCAGCCCCCTGACCATATGGCTCTACCTCCCAGGTTTCCCAGACTCCCTAGCAGTCTATCAGGACATCCTGTGCCCTGGACAATTTTGAATCACCACCGCCATTCTCTGCCTTTCTAACTCTTCTTTTTCCATGTTTGTTATTGCTGTCCAATGCTCTTCTTACTGGCCTCTCGGTTCTGTAATGGTCGTTTCCTCCACTTAACCTCAGCCACTTACTCCCACAGCCATATAATGAACCTTGTCATCAACAAAGCCCTCATCACCTCCAGTCTTGAGATCTCCCATTCTCTAACCCTGGAAATTTCCTATCCTTATATCTTACTCATGATCCAACATCTTCCCACAAAAGTTCTTCAACCACATTGTAATTTCCAATCCATAGATCCCAATACTTTCTATTCATTGTCCTCTCCCGCTATTCGTCCAGCTTAGAGTCCATGGTCCAGATCATTACAGTCATTCCTTTACAAACTCTCAATTCGCTTGCTCTTCTCTCCTTCCGTCATATTTTGCAAAACCTCTCCCAGGGTGAACTCAATGATCCACCATTTTCATATCTGTACCTAGCAGCTAAGACTAACTAGAGGAATTCACACAACTAAACAAACCAGTTTCATTTGAAATTAACAATCTCAACATTTCCAATGAGTTCTCAACACTGACAGAGTTCCAACATATTTCTTTAATAAGCTTCTCCCTCGATCTCTGAGATGACTCTTTCATTATCTTCTCTATTCAAACCTCCTACCTCTCACCTGCCTTTTCTCAGTTGATGACTTTGCCTCATGCTTCACTAGAAAAAACTGAAAGATTCCCTCAACACCATCAAGACTTCACCCTTTCTTGCATGCACACCCAGCCACCCTTCTTCTCCTTGCTGCTTTTATTAAACTAAGAAATTGTCTCTTCTTCTGTCAAGGTCCAGTCATTGACGCACTCTTTTGATCTTATCCCATCTTGCCTGCTCAAGAACTTTAATCCCCACCCCCCAATATCCTCAATGTCTTCCTCTCCACTGAATCATTCCATTGGCCTGCAAACACAACATTTTTTGACATTATATGCATACGTACATACCTTGACCTCATACCCCCTTCCATCCACTCATCCACTAACAACTCAGAGCTTTGGTTCCCCTTCACAACCAAACTTCTCAAAACAGTTGTCCATAAAAATGATTTTCCTATTTACTGCCTCTACACTCCACCCTATTGTTCTTGTTAATGTTACCTACAACTGCCAGTTCTTGTCTCTTTGCCCTTTTTGATCTCCCAGTTCTCTGGCTTCACATTACATAATTTTTCCTACCCTTTTAGCCACTTCTCTATCTCTTTTGCTGGCATCTCCCCCTGTACCCCAACTGGTAAGTGTTGGAGTTCCCCGCATGATCACAGGCTCAGTTCTCTTATTTCTCAAGAACTCTTATCTAAGGTGATTCATCTTTTCCCACGTAATTAACTACTATCTGTATGTTACCCACACCTGAATTTGTAACTCCAGCCAAATTTCTCTTTTGAGAAGAGATTGTGTATATTCAACTGCCTGTTTGACATCTCAGGAGTATCTCAAGGTTAACATGATCCCTCTTAATAGTCTGCCCACCTTAAGTAAAAACCATTTCTCACCCAATCTTCTCTGTCTCTGTAAGTGGTTGCTCAAACTAAAATCCAGGGCATTATCTTTGATGTACCTCCTATTCATACCTCATATCTTATCTTTCAGCCCCTGAAGTTTCAACATCCAAAACACATCTCAAATCCATCGACTTTTCTTCACTGTCTTACCACCTTAAACCAAGGCACAATTAGGTTTTGTCTGGACTATTGCTTGAGTTTCCTTACTGGTCTTCTGGTTTCCAATCTTGCAAAATCATACGTCTCCCCCGCCACTTAAAGCCCTTCATGTTTTTCCCATTGCATTTATGATAAGATATAAACTTGTTACCCCACCTCCCAATCCCTGGCTGGCTTGGCCCATGCCCTGCCCTCCACTCCTCTGGGGCCACTCTCCCCCTTGCCCACTAATGTGCTGTGCTCATCTCCTTTCTGCTCTTTGAACGCACTCAGCTCTTTTATGCCTCGGGTCCTTCACACACATTTTCCTTTCCCTGCTTCTCGTGAAGATGACTTATCTTTCAGGTCTTTTGCTCAAATGTCACTTCCTCAGAGTCCTTCCATCACCAGCCTGCAACAGTGGTCTCCTCAATTGTGTTTCAGTGACTACTCTGGGCTTTATTCCTTCTAACATTTGTCAAAATTTGTAGTTATATTGTTATCTGTTTGTTTATATGTCTTTTGATCTCTCTTCCCCCATAGGCTGAGAGCTCAAGGGGAAGAGCCCAGCGCTGCTATAGGCACCAATTTACATCTGGTGCTGAGAGAAGTTCCGGGGCCTTTTCACACCTCTGTACCTTACCTGTGTACCTTACCTGTGCTCTCTGTACCTTACCTGTGCTCTCCTTGCTGCCTCCACTAAAGGCTGTGAGGGACACCTGCAGCCTCTGCTAATGTTTCCCTCTGCTGCTGAGGAAACCTGGGACAGAAATTGAAGCTCATAAAAATATTCATTGAATGAATGAATGAGTAAATGAATACTGGTATCCCACACATTTTTAGAACTTCTGTTCTCACTGATGTCTTATTATTGAGATCATTTGCATGACTGGGAATCAACTAAGAGAGACATGTGTGAAGTCTCTCGCAAGCCTGACTTTGGCAACGACCTCCTTCCCTTTCAACCCCCCTTTTCCTGTCTGGCCTAGAGCTATTTCCCTGGACCTCCACTTCCACTCCAGGGCCATATTCTTTTTATCTTTGCCCCCAGCTCTTCTTAGGTGTTAATTTTACCACTTATATATGCTCTAACCACACTGAACCTCTCTTCATTTTCTTGAAATGATGGGGTGCTTTCATAGTCTGTACCTGCCTCCACCCAAGGCTATGAGTTACACCTGCAGCCTCTACTGATGTTCTTCTCTGCTGCTGAGGAGTGAGTGCTGGGGACAGCAGCATTTCACCTCTACTGGAGCCACAAGTACCAGGCACACGTGGAGAATTCATGGGCACCAGTAATACTTCCTCTGAGTGTCAAAGCTGAACTGGGTTCTCTGGACCCCTCAATATCCAAAAGCCACGTGGAGTCGGGGAAATGCTCCTCTCCCCTTCTGTACTGCATTCTGTTAGCTGGGCGTCGAAGCAACATGTCTTCTTTTCCTATCTCTAATGTCTTAGAGTTTTTCAAACTTAGATTTCATGACCTCAGAGATATAAATAGATATCAGAGTCCAAAATATACCGACAGTGATTTATTCAATTATTTTTGTTTCAATTTTGTTGAGTATGGAAAAAACAACAATATAAATATATTCTGGATCTTCTGTACAGCCACCTTATAATACTGCCACAACCAATTTGTATTTATAAACACATGAATTGAAAGTATAATTACATTATGAAATACTGCATAATATTTTTTCCAATTGTTCGCAAAGAAAAATATTGAGTAACTATATGGTACGTGGCAATCTAAGCATACCCCAGAGCAGTGTGTAAAGAATTTGTGTTGCCAGCTGATGTTTTGTGCCGATCCTATTTTTGAATGTATCAAATAGCAACCATTGGTTATGTCCATATATTTTTAAGTAGGATCATAATAACAATAATTGGTTAATGCTAAGTTCACAAAAAATCTTTTAATCATTAAAAATCTTCATTACATTACTTGAACTGTGAAGTGTTTTATCAAAGAGATTCTAGCAAAAACTGCTCTTTCTGTCTTCCTTTTTATTTTTAATTTTTGTTTTGTTTTGTTTTTAATGATCAACCCCACCTGTAAGACTCAGACAGAGGCTTTCCAGAGTTAGGCTAAAAGATGAACCTGACTTCCTGATACCACAATCATCCTCCTGCCCTGCCTCCAAACAACTGAAGTGGCTTATTAGGCCACACTTGACTCTCCTTTAGGATGAATTCTCTTCCAGAAGGCTCTTTGTGTAAATGACTTCCTGGCACCCACCCCTCCAGTCCTCCTCATACATAAATGTGCCTTATCACAACTTGGACTCAAGCTGGAATCTCCACTGTCCTGACTTAAAGAAGGAAAAAATGGAAAATAAATGAGTAAACACGTGATTGACTGAAATGAAGAATTAATTCACCTGACAGTAGAAAAGCCATTGCTTGCTCACTATATGATTTGGAGAAAAAGTATTCTCTCTTTCCAGGTGACAGAAGACAGATTTAAGTTAGAAAAAGATAAAGGGAAAGCAAAATCTCCCAAGGAGAAGAAGGCTCCAAGTCCTAAGGTTGCCAAAGGAAAGGGAAAGGATCAACCCGAGGCCAATACAACAGTGAAAAAGACCACGCAGTTAAAACGGAGGGGAGAAGAAGATGACGCCAAATGTTACATTGGTCAGTAAGTTCTGCTCCTGCTGGTGCCTTTCACTTCCCGCTCCATGACCGATCATGTCACTTCAGAAATCAGTCCAATAACGGTGCTTAACCTTTCCCAGCTTTTTTACTCTTTATGAAACCATATGACTTACTCCCCATGACACCATAATAGAAAAATATTTCTATTTGCAATTCATTTGTTTTTAAGCAAATATTTATTTAGCATGTGTCTGGCCAGGCACATTTACATAGTGCAAATAAGGGCTGAAATAGCCAGCTGACTGTGGTATCTTATTGGGAACATAAAGGAAAGTCAGACATAATTAATAACGCAAAATAAAAAGTGATTATTGTCATGAGTGAAATACAGTGGTAAGAAAATCAGACCAGTTAATTTGTGACTCACAGAATGTATAGCTTCCTAACTCCCCTGTTCCGAGATAGAGCAACTGGAATTTTCTTTTAGATTATTAATATAAAAATTATTCATCGTAGGCAGCTGTAAGTCATTCATTTCTGCCTTCTCGTGAACCCAGATGAAGCGATCAGTTGTTATTCATCATATTTGAGTAAGATAGCAGTGGGCTTTCACATCCTTTACCAGTTGACTCCCCTCATATATTCTCTGCTCTAAATCCACTGCACTTAGCTGTGATGTTGTTATGGATTCCATGAGCAATATCAGCATTGATTTGTTTAGTGATAGAAGAAAAGTCATAACTTAAAAATTAAAAGTTGTGCCTCTGTTGCACTATTTGTAAGTTGATCTTAATGGACTATTATGAAATCTAATGTTTTCATATACAATGGCTATCGATATTAAAATATAACAATTATTCTCAATCCTTGGAATATCACATTCTAAAATAAACTCATGTTTTAATATTAATAAAACAGTGTAACCAGGGAAAAATAGAGGAGAAAAATTTTAGGAAAGTACACAATATGTACTTTTAAAATGTAATGCAATAAATACGTAGTTGCTACATAACCCATATTCACATTCATACCTGTTGACATAAATGCATATAATACTTTGGTAAGAGAGCATGTTCATATTCAATATTTCCCTCTCCTGTAAACACCTCTACTTATAAAATACCACAAAGCTGCAGTTACTCGTAATTCAGGAGTAAAGCCAGATGTTGCTCAAAAGACATTAGAACCCAAAAATGGTTACAGGCTAAACTCTGACAAAAACCTAAGCACACATTTTCCATGACCACAGGCCCCATATATGTTTGTCCTACTATTACACCTATGTCTCATTTGCAAAAGTGATTTAATATTTTGTAAAATGGTCACAGCCTTATTACTGGAAGGGCAATAATGAAAAACAGTCAACATGACTGCATTCCAAGCAACTGGATCATTTTTGGCAAGCCAGAGGGATTATAAATGCATGTATAATGTATATAGCCATTGAACTGGCTGAATGCAACCTGTTCTCTTTTACAATGATGGCTTCTCTTCTTTATGGTATTTTGAACAGATGATGAGCCAGATGATGGTGCCCAACATTACATTATAGTTGTGGGTTTCAACAATCCTCAGCTATTAGCGATTATGACTGAGCTTGGCATTCCTATAACCAGCGTGATTAAAATATCTTCAGAGAATTATGAACCTCTGCAGACACACCTGGCAGCAGTTAGCCAGCAGCAGGAAGTTTTTCTTCAGCCAGAAGGTATGCAGTCTGCTACACAACTTACTGAGTCCTTCAATATTACCCACTATCCTTAAAGTACAAATATAATTTGCTGTCCAAAACACAGTCACAGAATGCATACATTATTAAATCCTTTCATGACTTTGATTTGCCATTTATTCTGCTTGTACTAGCCAAGTGTTGTAAATTAAATTTTGCAAATTAAAATCATACTCTGTGTTTATATTCCTGTGTAGCCACAGAAAACATAGATTTGATTATCTGATCAGAAGACTTGATTGTCCAACTACTTTCTCAGTAATATTGGATCTATAACTTTTCCCTAAAGCATGGGCCAGATGGATCATTGTTGATAATCTGTTCTTACAGAAGCCACAATTACCAAATGGTCCAAGAGAGGTCATAGCCTTGTATTTTTGCACTGATCTGCTACTGGCTTATTGTGATAAGTCAGTGGAGGTGCTTTATCTTCCTGGCCTGGACTAGGAAGTTATAGGATGAAGTCCCAACCATGCTACCATTCAGGCATTTTGAGCCTTGGGGTCTTCATGTAAGGAAATTGTGCTAGTCTAACTCTGTAGAAAGAGAGCAAAAATCCACAGTATTCTTTAGGAAATAGAACTGGGATTTGGTGTAAGCCTGAGTTACCAGAAATCCAAGCTCTTTCTGCCATATGCTATTGCTTTTATTGTTATTTATTAATAATATAATTTGCACAGTGCTTTGTAACTTAATAGCCACATCCTAATTTTTATAATACTACATTTTTTAATTGCTGTTCAAAGTTAAAAATAGCTATACCTGATAATAATAATAGCTATCACATACTGGGCACATGTTTTGTGACAAGGCTCAATGCTAAGGGCTTTAATTACATTGGTTCATGTAATGTTCACAAGCCTAGGAAGTATGTTATGTTATTTTCATTTTACCAAAAAGTACTCTCCGTCTAGAGGCTGCTATTAAGTAAAAGAGTTGAGCTTCAAACCTAGGCTACTCCTATCTCAAAGGATAGCTATAACATTAAATAATTTATTATTGAAGCTGGTAAGAAAATGTATATACTGCAAACATAGTCTCTCTATAAAAAACATTTAATGTATAAAAATAAAATCGTAGACAATAGACTTTATAAGTGAATAATGAGATCTTAGTAGTAGAACCTCCTATTTAGTTATAGAAGTAATAAACATAAATATTTCGTGTAAATTTTCAAGCACAACTTTATGGAAATATGTCATTATTTTACAGTCAGAGTGCAAATGCCCAGAGAAGTTTCTTGCTATTTTAATGTGACCAGAAGTTATCTGAAGCATAAATCATTGATCCAATCTGTTTTTAGCCGTGGGAGAAGGAGAACTAGATCAACTGCATTTCTAACCGGTTATGTAGCAGACACTATGATGGTCAAAAATTGATTTGGAAGAAAAACCAATTCTATATATTAATAGATGCAATCTAAAACTGATGGAAATCTTCAAAGTAGTTAGCTCCCAAAATTAGTGATCTTGTCAAAATCTTTCCGGGCCTCAAGTATGAAATGAAGAGCTGAGATAAGCTCATATTTAGTATCAAGCTCAGAAATAAAATCCTCTGGTTTCATAATTATACACCAGTTTCAAAAACTTCTCAAAATCACATTTCTCTGTTTGCATTTTCTGGTACCATACAGACATCTTGCAATGCATATGACTCACCACATCCACTTAAAGTGGGAAAAAATTTAACACTTTCATTTTGTAGTATAAACATGTTGCTATTATTAGGCATAGAAGCTGAAAAATTGAAGAAAGAGAATGCCATAAAAGAACTTGAAATTTTCTGGAAGTACTTGGAACCAATCCTGAATAATGAAAAACCTGAAACAAATCTCTTTGATGTTGCACGACTTGAATACATGGTCAAGGCAGCTGATTTTCCTTCTGACTGGTCAGACAACGAGATAATGGTTAGTGCATTTGTAAGAGTGCGTGGTTTTAACGTGTGACACTGTGGGTCTATTTGATGCATTTATTCATTTCACAGATATTTACTGAGCACTGACTACTAGTGCTGGGCTCTTTTATCTTTACAATAATGATAATATTGAATGCCTAATGATGGTTACAGTCTGATTCTCTAGCTTTTAGTGTATGAATTATGAATGAATGACAAAGAATAACATGTAGTAGATGAAGATAAAAGATGGTGATTCTTTTATTTGGTGACACATGGCTTTGTTTCATACCTCAATAATGTTCTAGGCAGTAATTAGAATCTTAATATACATTATATTAATTTTGCAAATAGTAATTGTATAGTTTGTTGAATTACATGTCTGTCTCTTTTTTATGGATAAGTTCAAACATTGCCTTTCTAAGCTGTTGCATTTATTGCCAAAATCTTTTTTAATGTATTTGGCCAACAAGGTCTATCCTAATAGGATGACTTGATCCTGGCCCCACAATTAGTAAGCATTTCCTGAGAGCGTTTTCTGGCCCCTTTTATTAAGGAGTTTGCAGAAAGACAAGACTAAAGCCAGGAAACAGAGAAGCAGTGGGCAAGGTACCATATATCTAGGTGCTCAGTTATGTGAAATACGCTCTAAATTTTCTATTAATGCAGAAAAAGAAGAAATGGGGATTTAACACTTGGAAAAGTAGTGAATGCCGGATACATAAGGTGTGTGTGTGTGTGTATGTGTGTGTGTGTGTGTGTGTGTGTGTGTTTAAAGAAGGTCAAGTGACTACTTATCAAGAATGTTTTGGAAGGCATTCTGGCATCCCGCTCTTATAGAAAACCACTCAGGTCTTTTTCTAGTTGACCCCCTATCCCAACAAACAGGGGCTCAGGGGTATTGAATACCCTGAAGGACTACATATTTTAACATCAAGGGAGCTAAAATGAAAGCAGAGTCCTAAGGAAGGTCCACGTCAAGTGAGTGCTCAGAAAGGAACTGGGCAAAGTGGGAGACAGGAGGTGGATGGGTGTCTGTATGCAGTGACTGTTGGTAGCTAAGAAAAAAACTGCTGACTGTGTAAGAGGAGAGTGGGATCAAAGCCTGAACTGTTTCTTCGTCTAAGCGTAGGCTGCCCATGGCCATGGGCCGCGGCATGGACACTTCTGACTCTGAGAGCCCTCGGTTCTGTTACCTTGAGGTGGATGGGCACTTAGTTAAGTAAGTGAAAACATTGACAAGGGAGGCCAAATTTGAACCCTGAAGGATGGACAGAACTTGAATAAGTTGAGTTACAAAGACTTTCAACACAAGGCCTCAGGTGTCACTATGTAAGAACAGGACAGTCCAGTCTGATACCTTGCCAATACAAAGAATGAATATCAGCCTTGTGCTGTGCGTAGGAAATGAAGCTGAATGTAGAATAGCTGCAGTGGAAGCCAAAACTGGTTACTCCACACTCCCTTTGGCTTCACCTCTCCCCACACCTTCATCTGAATATGCTCAGCTCTCCTGCTTTGTCTTTCTCTCCTGCTTCACAACTGGAGCCCAGAAAAGGACTCACTGTCATCTGCCCTTCACTGTTTCACATTACATTGGGTCAGTATGTTTCTCTGTCCCAGAGATATTGACATTATAAGTAATGTCATGAATATTCCGTTGACTATGCCATGAATATTCATGAAATACTTCATGAATATTCCATTCTATTTTATTGGAATTCGAGATCATCAGAACATAGACGTGAAGACCGTGACATACAAATTGCAACTGCAAAACACTCAGCACCACTCCCAGCATCTGTTTTCTACTCCAGTTCCACAATCTCCTGTCTGTTCATTAGAAGATTTTAATCACTTCTGTTAAAAGAAAGTGATAGTGGCTATATTTTATCTTTTGAAAAATATAGAGTGGACCACTTTAAATGGCAATTGAAGTTTGGAAAAATTCTTTTATGTCAAAAAATATTACCAACTTCGTTCAAATATTAGTTATGGTAGAACATTCCTGACTTCAGAACTAGAAGATTCACATACAGGGCATCTAGGTGGGCCACGAAGGTAACTGTCAACAATGAAAACATTCAGCTCTCTCAAGAGCTAATTAGGACTATGTTGCCCAGCTGGTCACACTGAACTGCTGTCAGTCAATTTGCAAGTATTCACTGAACATCATCTTCATGCCAGGGCTGTGGTCTGGGCTAGCTGCAGTAACATTTTTGAACCCATGAATGCCTCTATAAGATGTGGTTTGTGAGTGAGGGACTCAGCA
Source organism: Propithecus coquereli (assembly GCF_000956105.1). Lineage (NCBI taxonomy): Eukaryota > Metazoa > Chordata > Mammalia > Primates > Indriidae > Propithecus > Propithecus coquereli. Next base: position 572,959 of record NW_012144633.1, on the reverse strand, counting down.
TTGAGGATGACGGGAAAGGAGAGTCTTGAAAATGGTTCAGTAATAAAATTGGATTCCAGAAGAAAAAGCCATTGGATTTAATATTGAAGATTAAAGTTCATTTTAAACTTGGGATCATTTAATAAACATAAAAGTGATAAATCTACTTCTAGGAGAAGCAGATCTAATACATGGTGTCACACTCTCAGCTATATCTGTAAGTTGATAATGGCTTCATATTCAAGGTATGAGCCAGCAAGGAGTCCTTCTTTCTCTTTGAATGGAGGAAAGCATTTGCAACTTTTGGCTGCAAACAAGTAGGCCATATTTCTCCTGAACCAAGATAACGAAGGCTTTACATCAAGTAAACACCCATCGAGATGTACTGACTGCTCATGGAAGACATCTGAAACATCTCAAGTTAAGACCCTGGTTGCTGAAGTAATTTGCTGGCCTTTAGCATGTGATTTGCTGTTTGATTTAAAAATGAATTAACTAGGATAAGTGAAGGATTTTTGGGCAGAAGCTTTACTATATTTCTTAGAAATACAAACAAACAAAAATGTATTCCTATGCCAGAATTTGGGCAAGAAGTACAGATTGAAGTTTAACTAAAGAAGGCTCAGTCTTAGCATGGGCATGTGAAGCCAGACAGACAGGTGCCCCATAGTGACGGGCAGGGCTGTGCACTTCCCTGGACTTCTGTCAGACTGCGATTCACTGCCCATAAGACCCCACCTCATTCTGCCCTGCCTCTTCAACTCAGTCAAAGGACGAGCCTATTTCAACTGTCTTTGCTTCCCAGCACCCAAAACCAGCCATCACAGTGCTCTCCTACTTCTGGAAACAAAAGCCCAGGTAATAGAGTTATCTTATCTATAACTCTCCTACCAGCTCATAAAATTTGTGGGCATTATGGAAGCAATAGTCTATCAGGATTGCTTAGTGGTTTTCTTTAAAGATAGCACAGGTGAAAGGAAAGCAGTGAGGCAGGAGGGAAAGGAAGAAATTGATAACACATGTACTGTAGCATACTTGGGTGGATGATGTAGAAAGCTGAGCAAGTGATTCCGTTGTGTCCCTCGCACAGCCAGACAAGAAATCATCAATAGCTTGTCTTTGGCTGAGGATATCAAAATTATCTAACATGTTTAGGAATTGAGATACTAAGAACATGGGCCACAGTGCTGAAAGTAATGATTAGGCTCTTTTTCACTTATTTGAAGCATTAATTAGGCTCTTACAATATTAGCCAGCCATATGTCCCTCCAAAGGGAACAGTCTGCATTGTGGTGAACAAAGAAGGGCAAGAAGGGATCACAGATGAAAACTTGGTCGCCATGAGTAGGATCCAGTGGTTTGGGGATTTAGGGCTTGCTTCCCTGTGTAAAGTTCACAGGCTTAGCTGACAAGGGTTATATAAACTGTGTACCTGATTCCAACACTATAAAACTAATAACCAATTATCATTAATTCTTTCACCCATAGCTGGAATTGGGCACTGATATTTTCGAAAATATTGCCTGTTTGATGTATGACACCCTGGAATGGAAAAGGCAGCACCAGCACTATCTGGAAAGCATGAAGCTTATTCATGTTCCTCAAGTGGTTAATGAGAAAACTATCTTAGAAGCCATGTCAACTCCTGAGGTAGGTGTGGGCTCAAATGTCTTTAGTGGGCTGAAGGACTAAGTAAACAACTTAATTTTCACATTTATAAAGCATATGAAGAAAAATTATGTAACTAGTTGTATCAAGCTAATGCTGACTGCTGGAATTTAATACATGAAGGTGAGAACAAGGAAAAAGCCCCCCAGCATGGCCTTAAAGAGAGCTATATGGTGGGGACTCTATGAAGTTCCTTAGTTTCCTGACACCTTCGAAGGTTAGGATGGAACCCACTGGTCAGGGCACAATCAATGAATAAACCTGGAACGGGGAGGAATGTTGATAAAGTAATCACAGTATTTATTTAGCAACTACTGTGTGCTAGCACCGTGCGAGATGCTGGCAAGACAACAATGAAGACTCATTCCCTGTCCTCCTCACTGAGGTTAACTTTTAATTAGGATGACAGTCAGGTCGACAACAGTTTCAATATGACATGATGAATGCTGAGAGTAGTCAGCTCAGAGTGCAGTGGAAGCAATAAAAATGTCACCTCACCTACTGTAAAAAGGAGTAGGGCAGAAAGAAAAGAGTCAGGAAAATTGTACCAGAATTAGTGATGTGGTGAAGGCTGGGGATGATTGCCTACGGGAAAGCACGGTGGGGGAAGGGACAAAATGGTATTCTAAAGAAAGCAGCAGAGAGGTACAAAGATACGGCAGTCAAAGAAAAGAAGTATTACAGCGCGAACCAGGGCCACAGGGTAGCTCTGTCATTCCAGGCTGCATGTGCAAAGTGCAGAACAACAACAGAAGCTAAAGCTGAAGAGGGGGAAGCCAGGTCATGAATGTCTTTTGGTGCTGAGTGAGAGTCTGGCAATGGAGAACCACTGAAGGGCTGTAAGAGGGAAAACGGGAGGACTCTGAGTCACTCAGGGACAAGAAGCTGTTTGACTCTCAGTGCCCCGTCTCCCAGGGCTTTTCCCGCAGTTGCACAGTGGGCTCTGGTGGGAAAAACTGACCAGCGTCCATGCCATTTGCTTCCTTCCTCCCTCAGACAAAACTCCTTTTCTTTGATCCTAAAATTAGCAGATGACTTTGTGGTATGAACATAATCATACAATCTCAGAATTCTGCTGGATCTCTTCATACCAGCATTTGATGAAAGCATCTCAGCTGGACATCTCAGTTGTTTCTTTTTAATTATTCTCATTTTAGCCTCTACAACCTGTTGCTTCAAGCCCTGGAAAGAAGAAAACACAAGATGAAGAACCACAAGCTCCACCACCAGGCACGTATGAAACCCTGTTGCCGGAGGATCAACACCATGAGCTGGCATTTTAAGAAATAATGACTGCCCCTCCATATTGCTTTCATCTCCACCTCCACCTGTGGTTTATATGTGTATTAGTACATGGTCATAGTTTGAATTTATGCATGAAATTTTGATGGAAGAAATGGAGAACACACCTTAATTGGGCAATGATATTTTCTATATTTTATAGTGAGTTTTGTCATCACAACTGAAGTAGACATGAGATACTACAATGACTTGTTGAATCCGATTCCAGAGGAATTCATTTCTGTGCCCCTGATACTGCATTGTATGATTGAACAGGTGGGTATAGTCTGAGGCTTTTTCCCAGACAATAACCTTGAGTAAGTCACTTCGTCTCCCTTGGCTTCCATTTTTTTAACACTATTTTAAAATTATACTCCTGATACCTGAATGCATTCTCCTTCATAAAGATTAAAACATTTCAGATAAAACTACGGTTTGCCTTGATCATCAGCTTCAATCCTTTTTCTTTTACTGTGCTCTGGAACAGTTATTATAACATTCTCTGAAGTTTTGCTAAAATATATCTTTAATAATATCTGTGTCTGGTGTTGTTTTAATGGAAGAGGAAGAGGACATGAACAGATGGGTGAGGTGGTTAATATCTATTTAACTATATTTAAAATTTCTTTTATACTTATAGATTTAATTAGATTTTTCTACCTCTGAGGCCAATTTCGGTCATTGGTACTTTCCTTATGAATATGTCCATTTTATTTGGATTTTCAATATGATACAATGTTCTTTATACTATTCACTTAAATACATATTTAAATTTCCTCTATATCTGGTTATGTTCCTTTTCTACTGACTAATGTTATGTATTTGTGCCCTCTCTTTTCTTTATAATGATTGTTAATGGTGTATCTATTGTACTGGTATTTTTCAAAGAACCAGTATTTTATTTCATTGATCAATTCCTTTTTATTTATTTTATTAATTTCTTCATTTATCTTTATTATTTCCATCTTTCTACTTTCTTTCTTTCTTTTTTAAGACAGAGTCTCGCTCTGGCACCCAGGCTATAGTACACTGGCGTGCATTCACAGCAACCTCAACTCCTGGGCTCAAGCGATCCTCCTGCTTCAGCCTCCTGAGTAGCTGAGACTACAGGCGCCCACCACCACTCCTGGTTAATTTTTTCTATTTTTAGTAGAGACGGGATCTCACTCTTGCTCAGGCTGGTCTCAAACTCCTGACCTCAAGCAATCTTCCTGCCTTGGCCTCCCAGAGTGCTAGGTTTACAGGCGTGAGCCACTGCACCCAGCCTCATGTTTCTACTTTCTTTGGATTTATTTTGGATTTCATTTTAATTATAAGCTTACTTTATTTAGTCTTTTTTGCTTTACATAAAGCTATACATTTCCTTTCAAGTGTTTCTTTGGCTGCATCCCGGTGTTTTAATGTATTCAGTTCTAAATGTTTTATTTACTTATCGAATCCATGAATTATTTTGACTTCCAAATTGATTGTTGAGTTCTAATTTCCTATTTTTGATTTCTAATTTTATTATTATCAGTTAGCATGTTCTGCAAGTTAACCAGTTACAATTTCCTGAGGCTTCCTGTGTGACCTGATGTACATGGTCAATTCTTATGAATGTTCTACATATACTTGAAAAGTTTGTTATTCATCATAGCTGCATACATATAGCACTTATAGGTACCAGGCACTGTTTTAAATGCTTTCAATATATTAACTCATGTAACCTTCAGAATAATCTTAAGAAATAGGAACTACTTTTATCTCCCATCTTCCAGATCAAAAAACTGAGGCATAAAAAGCTTACATAGTTTGTTCGAATAGTAAGTAGCAGAAATGACTTTTGAACCTAGTCAGTGTATGTGGGAAAGTATTTTGATGGCATTGCTCTATTGTCGTCTTCCTTCTAGTTTTGCAATGAGAAGTCCAATGTCAATCTGATACTTTTTTCTTTGCAGGTAATCTATTTTTTTCTTTCTAGCAGCCATTAGGATTGTATCTTTATAATTGATAACACAAGACTATATCTAGGAATAGCTTTGTTTGTTTTACCATTAAAACAAACTTGCTTGTCATTATTATCTAAGGAAATTATAATCTGATTTCCAATCACATTCTGAATAAAATCAAAAGTCCTTACACTGTCCCAAAAAGGCCCTAAATGGGCTCAATGTCTGACACATACATACATGTTGAATGAATAAAGGTTTAATATTAATAATAAGGGGATGAAGAAATTGAAGTATAGGAGTGGTGGGATGGCATTTTACAGGATGGAATATTAGAATTAACATTTCAGAGGAGGAACAGTTTTGAGTGATCTTTCATGATTGGAGTAGGTCTAAGAGATGATCAGAAGACAAAAAGTAGAAACAGTTAGTGACTCTTTTGAAAGTAGGATCTATATAAAAGATAAAGAACATGAGGCTATTTTGTTACTCCGTAGCAGTGGTTCTCAAGAGGGGGTGATTTTGCCTCCCAGGGGACATTTGGCAATGTCTGGAGATACTCTTGGTTGGCACAACTAGAAGGTGCTACTTGCATCAGGTGAGTAAAGATCAAGGATGCTGCTGAATATCCTACAGTGCGCAGGACAGCCCACCACGACCAATACTTATCTAGTCCACGATGTTATTAATGCCAAGGTTGAGAAATCCTGTAGAGGGATTTGAAATCATAGAGGATGATTATAGGATTTAGGATAAAGAAAAAAGCTGAAAAGTAAGTTCCTATTTTGATTATATTTCAACATTTTTTACCATGTGAAATTCAACAAGGAAGTTAATCTTTCTAGGCCTCACTTTCCCTATGTAAAGGAGACTGTTATTCATTTCTTGATCTCGTCATCTTTTCACTTTTCTATTTTTAGAGGAAGAATGAGGACTTGTCCTGAACCCCAGTTCCTCCCACTCAGTAGCCTTAGGCTTGGACCAGTCATCTAATTTCACTCACCCTACTTTGTTCTTCTATGAAATAGAAAATAATATCTACCCCATAAGACTGCTGTGAGGTTTAAATGAGTTAATGCACGTGAAAATGCTCTACACAGTACCTAGCATGTAGTAGGCACTCGTAAATGTTTATTGAATCCAAAGTTGTAGGATCACCATTTTCAGTGCTTTAAGATAAAGAGTAAATGTCGAGAAAAATATGTTATTTTTATTTATGCCACATTAAAGTTTATTGTTTACTATTTGTATTTTGTATTATCTATTTTAATACAAGTATTAAAATTATATCTAGTTTAATGCATGATTACAAACATTTTTCCTTTTATGTTGGTAATCACCGATACTTTCCTGCCATTTTATGTAATTACTGGTACTTTGGTGGTAGAAACAGACTTGTTCTTACTAAGAGCAATGGAAATACAGCAGTGAGCAATGAGCACCAGTAAAGAGCTGACATCAAACCCATTCCTCCCAATTAGGTTGTGGCAACTGAAGAAGATCTTGTCCCACCCAGTCTGCTGGAGCCACCTCCCAGAGCCGATGGGCTAGACCATAGAATCGCAGCTCACATCGTGTCCCTCCTACCCTCGCTCTGCCTCTCAGAGAGGGAGAAAAAGGTCAGAGGGCCTGAAATATGCAAAAGAATCTTCATGCTTTGAAAAAGTATGTATTCTCTCCTTAAATCAATATTATTTCAATTTGAATAGAATCTCCATGAGGTATTCTTATCTGAAGAAGAAAGCGAAAGCAAAGCGGTGCCCATAGGCCCTCTCCTACTGAACTACCATGATGCACATGCCCACAAGAAGTATGCACTAAAGGTAATAATAATCAGTTTACCCTAAGGATAACTGATGTGAGAAAATGTGTTTATAATTATTCAGTTGAAGGAAGCTAATTAGATAATTTTACCGATGCTAATTAAAATGTAACATACAAAATAGATACCTGCTTGCAAATTAGGATCTCAAAATGGAGATGAATAAGGGAAAAACGATGCCAGCAAAGAAAATGCACCTAATTATAGAGGTCCAATTAACGATTCAATTGATTGTGACTACCACCAGATTTGCATTAAAAGCTTATAGTTATTTGCTTTAAATATCTGCTTCTATGAAAAACTAGTGGAGGCCAGAAAAGGACCTCAAAAGGGAGAGATGAATATATGTGAAACTTTGGCAGTTTGTCACCATGAACGAAGAATCAGTCATTTTTGTGCACCAGGAACTTATGGCAATGCAAGGAACTAGCTTTTTTGGCCTTCAGCAAAATACCAACAGTTTGTCTTCCCCAATTGCCATGGATTTCCCCAGTTCCCAAATAATGAGAGTGAAGGTACGATGTTTAGCCTTCTCCATATGCATGAGGCACTTTGCAGCTTACTTTAATGTCTTCTGTCATGTTGCTCTTTTCCCTCAGGACCAAAAGAATTTTGACCCAGTTCAAATTGAGCAGGAGATGCAGTCCAAGTTGCCACTGTGGGAATTCCTTCAATTCCCTATGCCCCCACCATGGAACAGCACTAAACGTCTAGCTACGATTCATGAGCTTATGCACTTTTGTACAAGTGGTGAGTACATTGCTTTGTGCCTCTTAAAATTAAATCCTTATTTGCAAAAAACATCTTGATTATTGAAAGTCCTTTCAGAGGCTAAGATGGGTATTTTGATGGACTACAACTTTCTTATCTTGAATAATGTCATCAGCAATGGTATTATAGCTATGAAGCATAACGTTCTTCAATTTGATGCAGTGGGTTTTCATTCCACTGTGTTTCCGTAACCAGATTTATTCCCTTATTTCCTCCCTTTACCATTCTCTGCCCAACATCCCCCCCCCATTGACATCACTGGAGATGACGTGGTAATCTACTTAAGAGGAGTAAAGGTTTGTATATTTTTAAAAATTTTAAAATAAACAAAATCCTCCCATCTCAAGCTATCATCGTCCTGTGCTAGGACAATGCCATCCTTCCCTCCACTGCCTCACCACTGCACTCATTTATCGTCAGTGCACATTACATTGCAGAGACATTGCACAGTAACATTGCAGAGACATTATCTGGAAAGTGGGAAGAGCAAGCCTGACCATGCGACTTTGCCCCAATTCAGAGCTTTTGAACCCTGTCCTACTATCTATTGCCTTATGGAAGTGCAGGGTGCAGCCCAGTGGTCCTGGGTTTGTTGTGTCTGTTGTATACATCACCACCCTTCCTGATGGTCCTTTACCTGTATCCTGGCAATCTCCACTTCTCCTTCTGCCTTAAGACATGATTCCATGCTCAGCTCTACGCACAGCACAGCATTCTTGTTCCTGCTGCCACCATTGAGAGCTCACATACATGCTGTTTACATGGCTCATCCCAAACTCTTGGTCCTCCTGCCTCTCCTTCCTCCTTTCCCTCCAGCATCTCATACTTGCAGGTCTAAAACCAACCCCCAGATTTTGTCCCCTCACGGTCCCCCTCATTTCAGTAACTGGGAACTATTTTCAACAAAACCTTGGAGTTGTCCCTGCTGTCTCTTTTTTCTCACATCCTACAGCCAGTCCCACCACACTCTCACTACCATCCCAGCTCACTCCATCAGCACATCTCACTCGGACTATTCCGGTATCTTTCCCGCTGGTCTGCAGGCTTTGAGTTCATCACCCATCAAGCTCTCATGTTCCACTCTGCTCCATCTGCATGGTTCTCACTGTGATGCCTTGAACATATCATGCACACCCCTGCCTCAGGACCTTTGCACTTGCTATTTCCCCTGACTCAGTGACTTTTCCCCCAGATAGCCATATGGCTTGCTCCTCTACTTCTTTCACATTTTTGCTTAATTGTTCAGAGGATTTTTCTTTGTCTACTTTATATAAAATAGAAGCCCCTTCCCAACTATTATGATTTTTTGTCCCCTCAGCTGGCTTTATTCTTCTTATCATCTCTGGTATCTTATATACTTATCTGTTTCCAACCACTAGAATGGATATTCCATGAAAGCAGGGGGCTCACTGCTTTGTTCACCACTGTGTTCCCAGCTTTTATTATAGTTACTGACATCTAGCGGGTGCTCAAAAATACTTGTGAAATGAATAGATGAGCAAACTTTCCTTTATTCTGTAACTCTTTACCTCTTCCCTGTCTCTCTTCTGAATCCTCCTGTTCTTTTTCCCAAAAGGACCCTTGCCACTTCCCTCATCTTTATTGGGGAGCAAATCGACATGACCTCTGAATTATTAATCTGCTACAATAATTTTATTTTTCCTCATTGAATTCCATGTTTATCTGTTAATCCTACCTCTTATCCCTCTACCTTGAACTTCTAAAGCGTAAGAACCAAATCTTGTTTTTCTTTGAATCCCAGGCACCTATGACAAAATCTAATACATCGAAAACAATAACCAATGAGTGAGTGAACAGGTGAATAAATGCTGTAAAAGGGTGAATACACAACTGAACAGAGCCCATTGAAAGCTGATAAACTTTGAAGTAAAATTACAGAAAATACCACAGCAGTTTATGTGGGTGAGAGGAGGCCTTACCTGAGCCCAAAAGAACAGAAAAACCTACTAAATACAATAGCCTGTTAGACACAAGTGAATAATTTCCCTGTTTTAAATCACAACAGCAGCAAAGGATATTTTTGCTCAAAAATGATAGGTTTTAAACATATTCAACCAATATAGTACTCTGGAAAGTCCATGCAAATGAATCTGAACACCTAATACTGATTAAGCTATGAAGCAATTTGAGAGCATTACCTTTATAAATTCTATCTTGACTGTATAGCTTTCTTATTATTAGGTACTTTTGATATTTGTTGCAGACTTGTGAAGCCCGTATTTAAAGTCAGGTGAGCACTCATCATGGCATGGCACCCTGGTCATTCTAGTGGACAGACGTCCTGGTCACCCCTCTCTCAGCCCCGCACCATGTGCTAATAAGAGCATTCCTAGCGCCATGGGTTCTGCTTTCTTACAGATGTCTTGAGCTGGAATGAAGTAGAACGAGCCTTCAAGGTGTTTACTTTTGAGAGCCTGAAGCTCTCTGAGGTTGACGAAAAAGGGAAACTAAAGTCTTCTGGGATGATGAGTGGAACAAATTCTGAAATGTTCAGCATACCATGGGATAACCCTGCCAGATTTGCTCAACAGATAAGGCAGCAATACATCATGAAAATTAGCACCCAGAAGGCCAAACAGCAAGCAGGTACACTGTATGGAGAGAATGAAAGACATTCTTGCATTTTATGATTGTCAGTTTTTCTAGTATTTTATCTCATGGGTGCTCTTTACACTGGCTAGATGCTGAAACCAAAGACAGAACAATATTTGTGGATCCAAACTGGTCAACGTCTGTGCAAGATAAGGAGAGCAGTGGAGAACCTTCAGATCCTAGTCAGACTGATGCTGATAGTACAAAGTATCCTGACTTGAATAATATGAAAGCCTTAGGTCCTGGTAATAGACAGCTGTCAGAGCAGGAGACCAGTGTGGAGACTCAGCCCCAGCCTGAGCCTTTGGGTAAGTAAAAGTGTGGTGTGTGTGTGTGTGTGTGTGTGTG
>NW_012144633.1:555170-562499 GCF_000956105.1 Propithecus coquereli | reverse complement strand
GATCCCACCAGCACTCGGCAAAATTAGGCAGAAGATGCATGAAGAAAAGCTGAGAAACACAAGAGCCCATGGTTGGAAAAATAAACAAAACTGGGTACCGTGAAGAAACATACATTTCCTTTTAGTAATGCACTGTTTTGGAAAAAGTTGTTGACATTTCATTATTTCCTAATGTATACATAAAAAAAAAAAAAAAAAAAAAAAAAGCTCAAGATGCATTATTTAAATTAAATTTAAATGCCTTCCTGTTTCAGGTGAAAAACTATTTAATATCTAAGTTATTTGGTTAATTAAACTTTGTCACCAAGTGTTGTTATTTAGCAAATTCTTCTTATTTCTTCTTATTCCAACCTTGTTTTTCAAAATATCTTAATGCCTCTCTGTCCACTCTTACGTTAATAAATTTAGTGCAGTGAATATAATTAAAACTATCATCATTAGTATTTCATAGGGTTATTATGATTATATGCTAAAATTATAAAAATTTACCTGCAATAACATAATGAAATGTCCAGTACATTTCTAGTCATGTACATGCCCAGTACAGAGCTTGGTACAAAATCAGTGCTCAATGAACATCATTTCTCTTCCTCTCCCCCAGTGTAGCTCAGGTTGGTCCTTGCCCTCCTTCTGGAGTACAGCATTATAAATAGTGTTATGTAGGAAGTACAGAAGTATAGATGGATATTAGGCTAAATTTGTATTGAGCTAACTTACACACAGCTGTCAGATTAATCTACCTAAAATATAGCTCTTCTATTTCTCTGCTTATAACCTTCAATGGCTCCCTACTACCTGCAAAACAGAACCCAACTCTTTGACCTGCTTTATTCGCTTCTCTCATAGTACAAAATTACTTTTTCCAAAACCTCCTTCTATCTTTTCCCTTTTGCTCATTCATCCTGTGCTCTAGACAAACAGAATTAGGCTTATTTTCCCTGCACTGCCTGCTCTTTTCAATCTCTGTACCTTTCCCCCACAATATCCTTCACCTAGAGTTCTGTCTGTGATTGTAATTAGGTTTCAGTTGCACCTTCATGAAGCTTCGTTAGATGTGTCCATATGCAAATGCCTCCCTTAGCATTCCATGATCATAATTAATCTACACTTCCTTTATGGCCTTAGTTATTTCCCGCCAATTTTATAATTATTCATACGCCTACATTAAGGCCTCCATTTACAATAGCTTCTTAGAAGTTATAAGTATGTTTATTTTAAAAACCGTATGCTGGGCCATAAAGCGAGTCTCAACAAATTTTCACAGGATCAAAACTACACATAGTATATTCTCATACAACAGTGAAATTATGGTGAACATCAATTACAAAAAGGTAATGAGAAAAATTACCAAATGTCTCAAAAGTAAGAAGCGCACTTCTATATAACAGCTAGGTCAAAGAAAGAGTGACAATAGAAATTAGGAAATATTTCAAATCAAATGATGATGAAAATATTGAGTATCAAAACTGTAGAATGCTGCTAAAGCAGGAGATACTCCAAGAGAAGTGTATAGCTTTAAATAAATATATTTTTAAAAGAAGCTAAAAATTAGTTAACTAAACATAAACCTCAAGTTAGATAAAGTTGAACAAAATAAATCAAATAAAGTAGAAGGAAGAAAACAAAAATAAGAGTAAATTGATGAAATAGAAAACAGATGCAATAAGGAAAAACAAAAAATACAAAAATTTGGTTCTTTGAAAAGACTAATAAAATTGATAAATCTTTTACACAAGGCTAATCACAAAAAAGTCATGAATAATTATTATCAGGAATAAAACCACATCAAGTTTTATAAAAATCATATGGGGAATAAAGAAACAGGACTTCCCTCAGATTCTACAGAAATTAAAAAGATAGTAGGAGGATATAAACAAGTTTATTCCACTAAATCTGAAATTGAAATGGGAAAATTACTGGAAAAGTGTAACTTACTAATAATGACTCAAAAAGAAATAAAAATCCTGAATGGTTATATAGCCAATGAAATTGATTAAATCAGTAATCAAAAATCTTAGCAAATAGGACACACCTAACCCAAATGATCTTATTGGTGACGGATACCAAACACTCAAAAAAGACATAGTTCTAATTTTAACAAAACTTATTCCAGGCTGGGCATGGTGGCTCACGCCTGTAATCCTAGCACTTTGGGAAGCTGATGTGGGAGGATTGCTTGAGACCAGAAGTTTGAGACCAGCCTGAGCAAGAGTGAGACCCCATCTCTACAAAAAAGAAAAAAATTTAGCCAGGCATGGTGGTGCAGGCCTATACTCCCAACTACTCGGGAGGCTGAGGCAGGAGAATTGCTTGAGCCCAGGAGTTTGAGTTGCAGTGAACTATGATGACGCCACTGCACTGCAGCCCAAGCGACTGAGCAAGACTTTATCTCAAAAAAAAAAAAAAAAAAAAAAAACATATTCCAGAAACTAAAAAAATAGGAAATAGGGTATCATCCTCTAGTCATTTTAGGAAGCTAGCATAAATGTTGTAATAAAACTGACAAGGATGATACAACAAAAGGAAATTATAAATTAAACTCATTTGTGAACATAGATGCAAAAATCCCAAATAAAACATAAAAAAACTGATTTAGCATATACTGAATGATAATAATGCATTGCAAACAGGTTGCATTTATAGCAGGAATAGAAGGAAAATACATACATTATATAATCAATATAATTTATCAATTAACACATTAGTGAGAAAAGTATATAATTATCTTAGTAGATGCAGGAAAAGCACTTAAATTTCTATAGCAATTTATGAAAAAAAACTTATCAAACTAGCAATATAAGGAAAATTCCTCAATCTTATAAACGTCGTTTTTTAAATTGCTGTAACAAATTCTATATATCAAAGAGAATATTTGAAATATTTCCCTTTGAGATCGGAAGGATGTTTACTATAAACATTTGTACTCAATAATTGCATTGGAGGTGCTAGCCAACAAGCAAGAAAAAAGAGATAAAGGTGTAAGAATTTAAAAGGAAGAAACAAAACCATCATTATTTGTAAATAGTGTGTATGTAGAACACCCAAAACAATCGACAAAAAAATTAGAATTAATATGAAAGTTTAATAAGAAGGTTGTGATTGTTAAATGATACATATAAGATGTCTGGGATGCTGGGACTTTAATCTTTATTATTAAACATTTATGCTTCATGCTTTTTTGTGCGAGTTATATTTCATAATTTTAAAAAGCTTTTTAAAAAATAAATGGTAAATGCCATAGGAGAATAGGTATTAAGTCAGTATTGACTAATGATCATCTTACCCTTTTCGTTTACCAAGAGGAGGGTAGAAGAGGAAGTAGTCCATGGAGTGGATTTAAGGAAAAGCTACGTGCCTGTTGGTAGAGAAGATAAGTGAGGGGATGGAAGAGGGGAGGAGATAACATTGTTTAATATTGCCTGCTATATTCCAACCACCATGCTAAGATATTTTTCATGTATTAACTAATACTTATATAAACATCCAGCCTATGAAAAAGACACTGTTATCTCAGTTCTATAGATGAAGAAACCAAGACTTAGAATATCAGTAACTCATTCAACCACACACCAGTAGGAAGTCAGGATTTGAATGAAGAGCTAACTTCAAATCAGTGCTTCCTTCACTGTGTCTTGTGACTTCCTCCGTTCCAGAAATTCCTTATGATGCATCTAATGGTTTAACCATATCCATAGTTTCTTCTTCATGCTGACCCTTACGCTAACTTTTTTGTCTTTGGGTCTTCCTTCTTTCCCAACACGGTGGATTCCTATTTCCCTGTCGTAAGTACCCTTACCTAATAGCCTAGCTCTCAAAAAAATTAAGCCAAATAAGTGAACCTGAATTGTTATGGCATTAGTGCATCCTGTGGAACTACAAATGTATGACAAAGAAGTCACTTTGGGTTAATACAGAACTAGAGAGAGATGTAAGACCTGAGGTTTTTTTCTTTATTGTTTTTTCTTTAAAGCAGCTGGTATAGTTTTCCTCAGACAACTTTTGCCACCTGGTGGTCAAACCACATAAATTGGTGTTCTGGATCCTGGAGAAAGTAGCTGATTATAGTAACTTTCTAAATTCTCAGCACAGAAAATGCTATAGAGGAAAGTGTATCCTAGAAGCCAAGCAATGTCCAGGGTAGATCCCAGGACCATAAGTGCTTCTTCTATGGGGTGTATGTTGACCTCCTTCCAGGAGCCATTACATTTGAATCGGGGGAGGCAGCTGGGCCTCGATGTTTCATTGCAGCTGTTGTGTGCATGCAACTTTGTTGTCATTGATGTTGTTGATCTTACATTTTTTTCCTAACTCTGAATCATATTTATTTCAAAAGTAGCCACTTTAATTCTCTTTAAACAAAGCAGAAGTCATTTATGTATTTCCTGCACAACCAATCTAGCATCAAATACATATAAAAAATCTGTTCCTAGACACGAAGGGCTGAATATTTGTGCTTTTCTTAACCAAGCACTGGATTTCCATCTGAAACTGTTTTTGAACTTGACAGGGCCCAGTGGATATTTATGAAAAACCACAGAGTTGATAACCGCGAGTCTATAGGTTTAGATGAGCCCTCTATGCTTTTGGGGTGTTTTTTTAATAAAGTAACTGCTTTGCAGAGGGATCTTGTTATCTCTAAAGTAAAACAGATTAGGAAAGCTGTTTTTCAAAGGGATGAGAAAGCATCCATTTCCAGATGTGTCAAAAACTACTGAATCACACTGTCAAAGGATTATGTGGTTGAAGGCAGAAATCAGAAAGAAAGGAAAGATGATTTTTACTCTACTATTAAATAAAGAGTTTAGATTACTTTTTGAATGTTCTTTCCTTTGACAAAATAACTGATGTGCAATTTTTAGAACATATTTTCTAAACTGGAGACTTTTTCTGCCATATCCTTAAATTCAGCAGGGAATATCAAATCTCCCAGAAATCTGGCAGACCACAGAATAGAATAATTTTTATTCCACAGATTTCATATCAATTGCTTCAAGGACACATGGGATATCATGGTCTATTTAGAGTTATAGTTGGCCTGAGTTTTCTTTTGAGTGGATGTGTT
Organism: Propithecus coquereli; assembly: GCF_000956105.1. Classification (NCBI taxonomy): domain Eukaryota; kingdom Metazoa; phylum Chordata; class Mammalia; order Primates; family Indriidae; genus Propithecus; species Propithecus coquereli. The sequence continues at coordinate 557,437 of NW_012144633.1, read as the reverse complement.
TATATAAATACTGAACCGAATTGCCTTTATAGTTTTCCTCTAAATCAAAATGGAACATTCATGCTGTCACCTTCACCAGCCCAAGGCAAGGTGGAACTAGTAGCAAAACTGTAAGTAGCTATGCTCCTGAAAGAAAGAAAAACATTGGCCTGTCCTTCATAGGCATAATCAACTTCTCCCTCTGGAAACCCAAATATAGTTCTCTTTGCCACAGAATGAAAAGTCAAATCTTATGCTTGCCCCCAAATAAGCCTTTGTTGTAGGTTTTCTTCCACATTTCTACTTTCGCTATATAGCTCTACATTCATTTCCAGTTTCAATATATGATGTAGATCAATCAAAAAAGAAATATTTACTGAGTTCCTACCAGGTGCTGCGTGCTCAGGGTATGGTAAGGAAAATAAGATGAAGTTCCTATTCTCCAGGAATTTACATTTGAGATGGAGCGACAGACCATAAACAAATAAATATTTAATAGTATTATGCACAGACAAATGCTATGGAAAACAAAGCAGGGTAAGAGGCAGAGGGCTCTTGAGAGGCTGATATTTGAGCAACAATATGAACGAAGGATTTGCAACAGGTGAACATCTAAGAGCAAAGCATGCTAGACAGAGGGAGACCAAGTGCAAAACCCTCAAGACTCAACAAGCAGTCCCATCTGTCTGGAGTGGAATGAGCAAGGGACGGGGAAGGAGTTGCATTTGTAGAGTTAGGCTGGAGCCATTTCATATACAACTTAATGGGGCATAATTTGAGATGATTTTAAGGCTGGTAAGAAAGACAGGTTGACTCAATTGTTCAGCAGCATCAAAGTATGTTCCCACAAGATCCCTCCCGCTACATACACACACACACACACACACACACACACACACACACACATACATACATATACACTCCATTTCTGTGGTCAAATTTGAAAAAAGCTGCATACTTTATCCATTTCCCTATTAGAGATTCACAATCATAAGAGCAAATTACAAGTTCTGAGACATTCACAGGAAAGATGTCTATTTATCTATGTTAAACTTATTTATCATGGAACTCTTTTTTCTGGTAATGCACAAATTAACAGCATGAATCTGTTCCTTCCCTGTTCATTCACATGGCTGTCTGTGTCATAGCCAAGAATGATGTTGCAATCCCAGTCATCACATAAGTATACTCTTTGGTCACAGGGAAAGCTAGTGTGTATAACTCGTATTGGTCCAGCTACCCATTCATTTATTTATTTACCTAACTTTTGTTAAATTCCATCTGTAAATCTTCAGATGCTCATGAAATAGATTTTAAATCAATGCATCATTAAATATGATTAACAAATGGAAGAAAAGCTGTGCAGAATGGTGACAGAGTATCATTTTCTAAGAGGAGGTGCATTTTTCCACCAGTTCTCCATTCCACACATGCCCAGCCCCTGCCCTAGTCTGTCATGCACCAGGCAAGACCCACAGAAATTTGAAAAAACTTTGTACTGGTAGCAACAAGGTAAATGGCACGTACAAAGCAGTTGATTTAGTTTAATCAGTAAATATTTGTAACTTGTAAAGGTAAAGATTTAATGTTAGAAGTGAGCGGTACGATCTGAAAGCAGAATACCTGATATGATTTAGGATATATTATACAAGAAGCTGGGTTCTTTTCAAAGAGTTTAGTATATAACTTTTCTAGGTAGGCACTGATTTAGAATTACTGACACAAACACCATTTTGGAAGCATGAAACATGCCTTTCAGGAATCACCTTTTCAGCACAGAAACATAGATCATATGGGCACCAAAAAGGCACAGCACTAACCAAGGCAAGAACAAAGCCAGAACATAACTGGATGTTGGTGTCTTTGATTTACAGAGCAGACCACGAACATTGAGATCAAAGATGATGCAGTTACAAAGACTGATTCTCTTGAAAAGGTAAGGAATTATTTTCCTCAAAGTGTAGATGACAAGTAAGATTATCTGAGAAAACCTTGGCCTAAAGTGAGAAACACTAAAGATAGATAGATAGAGACGGACAGAGAGCGAGGGAGAGGTGCTTAGATGGTAAATTCTCATGCTAGAGAAGAGGAATTATTTAGGCATCCTCAGACCAGCTCCAACTGGAGAGAAAGGAGTTAATTTTACTAGCCGGCTTAAGCAAAACTTCCCAGCTCCATGCTCCTCTCTAGACAGTGTGGCTTGGCAACCTCACAAACACCTGCTGACCATACAGCCATGTGGAACTAACGTTGTCTTGAAGTGAGTTCAGAAAACCTGCCTATAATTG
>NW_012144633.1:553019-553969 GCF_000956105.1 Propithecus coquereli | reverse complement strand
GAGTCAAAAATCTTCAACCCATTCACCTGTTTCTTTTATTATTTTACTCAGTTGTCTCTAAATAACAAGTATATATTTTTTAGTTTTAGTTTTAGTTTGGGAGCATCATTATCAGTTGATTCCCTCTTGAGAACACAGTTCTGCCCACCCACATGCAACACACACGTGTGCACACATGCACACGCACACATTCCTACATTTACACCACACTTCTCCGCTCTCTGACACTGTTAACTTTATCATAATTTTTGGTTAGATAAATGTTCAATATTTACTTCATTTCCATCAAATAAATGCTATTCACAGCTAAAATGTATAGTATTCTGATTTTATTTCCTTTTTTTTTTTTTGGTACCATTTTTATTTTCCCTGGAGTTAATAATTGCTTTTTGTTCCATTTGTTTACCTTACTATGCATTTGTTTTTAATTTATCCCCAAACTCTCTGCCATGGAGTAAGTCTCCTCTCAATACATTCAAACATAACAGGTCTTGCATCAGCCTATGCCTGTTGTCCTAGCAATATCTCTCCCATGTACTCTAAACTTGCTGCACAGCGTGGTCCTGGGATCTCCCTTTACCATCACCCTGGCCACTTTCTTTGCCTCTCTTTCCAGTTAGATATCCTGTTTCCTTTATTCCATATCTTCTTCTCTCTTGGGTTACTCTCTTTTTTTATAAAGGACTATCTCTTCCAGTAACTTCCTTAATTAAGATATATGACAGGCAAATTTTTGAGTCATTGGATATTTGAAATCATCTTAACTCTACCTTTACATTGACTGACAGTTTGGCTTTATATAAAATGCTGTGTTAAAAAACATTTTCTTTTAAAATTGTAAAGGCATTCCTTCATAGTCTTCTAGGTTCTCAGCTTGTCCCTAAGAATAAAAAAATAAAATGTTGATTCCTAATCAGTGTTTGAGTATGTTTTTATCTTCTTTCGGGAGA
>NW_012144633.1:549593-551604 GCF_000956105.1 Propithecus coquereli | reverse complement strand
ATTAATCTTAAGATTTGGCTTTCTATATTCTTCTAAGTCAGTTACCACTTATCATTTTGCTGTCCAGCTTTTAAAATTTTGTTGCCTTTGTCTCCTCTCCTGTGGCCTTCAAGTTTGTGATATTAAAAAAACAATGATTTTATTGTTCTTCTAGTAAGGTATTAGGGAATGCAAGTGTTTAATCTTTCATCTTTAACTAGAAGTCCATTTCAGACTTTATTTTGTTTAAGTTTGGCTCTGTCCTCACCACTCCATTAAGCTGCACTTTTCAAGGTCAGCAATAATCTCTCTTTTGCCAAATTTAATGGACACCTACATATCCTCATCTTCTTTGACCTTTTAACAGCATCACAGAGCTTATCACTTTCCCGTGAAACACTCTCCATTCTTGGTTTCCAAGACACCATATTATATTCTTTCTCAGTGTTTTATTTGGAATTTTGTTGACTTCTCCCCCTCTACCCAGCATCTAAATATTGAAATGCCTCAAGGCTCTGGAGCCTCCAGGAAGCCCTGGTGCATCTTCTCTCCTTTATAAACACTCTCTTTTGATGATCTCATCTATTATAAACCACTAATACTGGCAATGTTTAAATTTTTATCTTCCAAATTACCTCTCTCTACAAATACACATTAATATACCTAACTCCAAATTCCACCTGAATTTCTGATAGGTATCTCAAATTCCGTGGTTTCACATGAAGCTCATATTTTCCCACCTAAGCATATTTCTCCCCTTGTCCATCTCAGAAAATGTCACCATCATTCAATTGCTCAAGCAAAAAGGCTGCGTCATCTTTTATTCCAGCCTTTCCTTTGTCCCCCATATCTGGCCCATCATCAGTGTTTAAGGGGTACATCTCCAAATGTATCATCAAGCTCTTCTCCATCACAACTGCTATCACTTCCATCTCACCACCATTCTCTTCTTCCACTGCAATATCCTCCTAATCGGCACCTACCTCCATTCTTGCCTTACTCCAATCCACTCTCTACATATCAGATAGTCCATCAATTTTATCTACTTAGACACACTTCTCTGAACTTCAGAATTATCTATAAAGTTACACACCTATGGTCCCAGAAAAGTCTTATTCATATTTTAGAGGAAAATCTTATCCATCTTGTTTGTTTTTGTTTTCTCAGTACCTGCACAGTGCCTAGCACATAATAGATATTCCTTTTTAATGAAATACTTAACTAAATAATCAGACCAACAATATGAATATGGAATAAAGGACAAAAGCCAATTAGAGAAAAGGAGAAGATATGATATGAAAACTTTTCAGACATTGATTAGGAGTAGCTATAGCTCTGAGAAACTTACTGCTGTTTTTCCTAGTACCCAAAGCAAATATGCAAACAAGATTGCAGAGCTTTTATTATCTAATAAAAGGAAGGATACATGTTCATCATAAATAAACACATTTGTTTTCTGGATTTATAGTCTGAGAGGAATTTGCCTTTCAAAAAAGGTAACTAAGTAATGGATAGTACCCTACATAACATGTTCTTAATGCAGAGAAATTCACATGTATGTTTCTTATATTGGCTCTCAGGGAACAGATGTAAAAGTTTAAGTGCCACTCCATAAAGACACTTATACAGGGGGCTAGATTGGGAAAATAAATGTATTGTTTTGGTTAAGCTACCAGTATAGAATTGAAAGCAAAACTAAAGCAGCCCTTTCCTAGCATAATATGAAATCCATGCCTTGAGATTATCCAAACAGTAGAGAACCAAACCCTGCCACATCAGATTGATATTGGAAACAAAAACAAAAGCCCACAGCTGTCTAATTTATTTTCCTATGGACAATTTCCTTGTTGTTGATTGGTAGTAAAAAGGAAGCAGAATAAGCAGCTGCCCACTATGCCCCTCTATTGGTGGCTGCCATTGCAGTGCCTGCTGAGAGTGGTATGTTTTAGAAAGGACCAGAATTGGGACAAGTAGAAACAACATGTGTCCGAAAGACCACTCACCTTATTTCACTATAATACAGCATGGCATA
>NW_012144633.1:547310-547943 GCF_000956105.1 Propithecus coquereli | reverse complement strand
TAACACAGCAGTCAGTTTTCCAGCAAACTGAGAAATCTAGCAATCGGGGATTTTTTTTTTTTCCTTCCCAGTTCTTTAGTTATTTCTTTGCTCTCTTAGAACTTTGCTCTCTCTCATTAATAACAAGGGCATTTCATTATTATTTCAATATTGGTTAATGTATATTTGGTATTTATTATTTATTTAGCATTGTTTTAGGCCTAAGGGATACAGAAAGATATATAGAATGGACTTACAGAAGAATTAGGGGAACATATTATATGTGGGCATGCACAAACACATTTTAAAGTCATAAAATGAATTTTTTAAAATTAAGGAATACACTAGGTGTGCCAATATATAATAATATCTTGAACTGTTAATCTGTATTTTTCTTTGTTTTCTTTTTCATTGCCAATACTTACACTTTTATTTCTTTTCTGGTCTTAATTGTTGACTAGGACTGCCAGTATAATTTTGAGAGGACATCCTTGTCTTGTTCCAGATTTTAAAGGAAATGTTTTGAGTATTTAAAAATTAAGTATGTTTTTTGCTCTTAGGCTTTGTATAAATTTTCCTTAAGTTAAAAAACCGTTACTAGTTTGCTATGAGTTCTTACTCATACATGATTGTTAAGTCATATCAAATAATTGT
>NW_012144633.1:540265-541302 GCF_000956105.1 Propithecus coquereli | reverse complement strand
GAAATAAATTGGTAATTACATATGTTTTTTTATGACCTGGTGCTCCAGCCGGGATGGCTATGGATATAGAGTCACACAATGCAACAGACTTTAATCCAATTCTGTGTTTATTTAGCTTTATAAGAGAATACAGGGTAGAAAACAGCATGACCAGCATCTTCTCAGCAGGAGGCTCAGCAGTTGCCATAGTACATAGTTTCCTTTGCTTCCCTCACCCGTGCTGGTTGTGTATGGCTTGAAGATGGGCACCAAGGTACTGTGTGGGTCCCCTTCACACAGAAAAGCCACAGCCTCAGTTTCCAACCAAAACCTGCAGCCAACTCTCTGTTGCCTCTTGAAGGTATAAGCCCATGGATCTTGGGTTTCACAGAACACAAGGTAGTCAAAACATTCCGTGTTTACCTTTACTGTACAGTTTCTAAAAAACAATACTGTCAGAAGTTGGACTACGAGGTCATTTTCAAGGCTCTTTTGCTAACCCTTTATTCACAAATACAGTAGTTTACATACATTATCCACTTTGGCAAGAATAATAACACTTCACGTGGAAAATCATTTTGAGCTAGTGGTTTCCCAGGGGCTAGACAAAACTGCCCAAGGAAAGAGATGGCAATGTGAAGGGATAAAGAATCAATTGTCTACTACCTTTTCAGTTCTTCCAAAGTTAATCCTCTATTGATGTTTTCTAATTATTCAGTCAATTTGAGTAATTTCTTTCTAGGGAATCACACTTGACATCTAGACTTTCTACTCCATTAGCATAAAATTAAAGCATTTTCATAATAAATGTTTCTGAAAGGGATGTGTTAATATCTCTCTTTATAAATATAGATTTGTCTACTTTCCATTCTATCAGTTGTATATGTGTAGTGTGTGTGTGTGCGTATATGGGTGTGTAAATTTATTTTTGAATCTGTGTTTTTAGAAGCACCCTTCCTAATGGGTGATTTTTATCAATCTGATAAAATGTCCATCTGGGTTCCCTTTAATGCTTTTTAACCATGTTTGATATTAATATTGTTGGGCGGTCCCTCTTT
>NW_012144633.1:538922-540215 GCF_000956105.1 Propithecus coquereli | reverse complement strand
CTGATACCATAGAAATAAAAAGATCATAAGAGACTACTGTGAACATTTATACACCAATAAATTGAATAACCTAGGAGGGGTGAATAGATTACTAGAAACATACAACCCACCAAGACTTAAACATGAAGAAATAGAAAATCTGAACAGACCAATAACAACTAAGGACATTAAATCAGTAATTAAAAGAAAAAACCACCCAACAAAAAAAGACCATGATCAATGGTGAGTTGAATTCTACCAAATATTTAACAAAATAACAACAGTCTTTCTCAGACTCTTCCAAAAAACTGAAGAGGAGGGAATACTTTCCAGACTCATTTTATTAGGCCAGCATTACTCTGATACCCAAGCCAGACAAGGACACTGCAAGAAGATAACAGACCATTATCTTTGATGACCATACACACAAAAGTCATCAACAAAATACTAGCAAACTGAATTCAACAGCACATTAAATGGATCATTCAACATGATCAAGTGGGATTTATCGCTGGGATGCAAGGATGCTTCAACATATAAAAATCAATAAATGTTATACACTGTATTACAGAATGAAGGATAAAAATCGTGTGATCATCACAATAGATGCAGAAAAAGAATATGGCAAAATTCAATATCCTTTCATGATAAAAATAAGTCTCAACAAATTAGGTATGGAAGGAATGTACCTCAACATAATAAAGGCCATCTATGTCAAGCCCACTGCTAATATCATAGTCAATGATGAAAAGCTGAAAGCTTTTCCTCTAAGATCAGGAACAGGACAAGGATACCCACTCTCACCACTTCTATGCAACATAGTACTAGAAGACCTAGCCAGAGTAGTTAAGCAAAAGGAAGAAATAAAAGGCATCCAAATCAGAGAGGAAGAAGTAATATTTTTTTGTTTGCAGATGACGTGATCTTACGTACAGAAAACACTAAAGACTCCACCAAAAAACTGTTAGAACTAATAAATGAATTCAGTGACCTTGCAGGATACAAATTGACATACAAAAATTAGTGTGTTTCTATACACTAGCAAAGAACTATACAAAAAAGAATATAAGAAAACAAATACATGTCCAATACCGTCAATAAGAATAAAATACTTAAAAATAACCAAAGAGGTGAAAGGTCAGTACATTGAAAACTATAAAACATTGACAGAAGAAATTAAAGAAGCCACATATAAATGTAAAGATACCACACATTCATGAATTGGAAGAATTAATAATAAAATGTATATACTACCTGAAGTGTTCCACAGATTCAATTAAATCCTTATCATAATTCCAATATCATTTTTCACAT
>NW_012144633.1:536870-538872 GCF_000956105.1 Propithecus coquereli | reverse complement strand
AATGTTGCAATGAACATGGGGATGCAGAATTCTTCTAGATACTGATTTCAATTCTTTTGGATAAATACCCAGAAGTTGGATTGATGGATCCCATGGTTCTATTTTTAATTTTTTGAGGAACTTCCATACTATTTTCGATAGTGCCTACATCATTCTACATTCCCACAAACAGTATAATAAGGGTTCCAGTTTCTTCACATCCTTACCAATTCTTGATATCTTTTCTTTACTTTTCCTTTCTTTTCTTTTCTTTTCCTTTTTTTTCTTTTTCTTTATAATAACCATCCCAACAGGTGTGCGGTGATGTCTTATTGTGGTGTTGATCTGCATTTCCCTGATTAGTGATGTTTAGTACCTTTTCATAAACCTGGTAGGCACTTGTATGTTTTCTTTGTAGAAAGGTCTATTTAGGTACTTTGCCCATAAATTAATATTTTTAAAATGTCCATGCTATCCGAAGTAATATATGGATTCAATGCAATCCTACAAAATCGCAATGAAATTTTTTACAGAAAGAGAAAAAACAAGGAGTGTTATAGCAGCAAGATGTCTAAATGGAATATGCCATGCCATACCCCCACAGAAACAACAATGTTGACAACTATCCACAGGAATACCTCTCTGGAAACATGGGAGTCCAATGTAGAGATCCCAGCACAGCATTCAATAAAAGATTCCAAGAATAGACAGATTGAAGAGGGTAGGACAATCAGTTTCACTTTGCCTGCATTGTCTCAGTGCCAAGAGAAAACTCTTGGCCCACAATTTCTCCCAGTTTCTTCACAAGGGAAAAATGAGAGTGGAGTGAGCACCCAGCCTTTTCAGACCCACAGGATATTGTCCAAAGGCTCACTTCACCCTTGCCCTACCCAGGTGACTGAGGGGAACATCATGACTGAATAGTCTGAGGGAACCTAGGAATAGGGAAAATAGATAGTGCTAGATAGGGAAAATAGATAGGGAAATAGAAACCACCATGCAGATCTTAAAAACAAGCCACAGAACCTACTCATTGGCTCAGGGACTCCATCAAGATGGTGCATGTGAGCATCCGCAAATGGCATGTGTGCCTTCCCACAGAAGGCATGAGCAACCCTCCACAGACAGCAAGTGCAAGCTTCCACAGAGGGTGTGTGTGAACTTCTGCAGAAAGCATATGAATTTCAGTGGCTAGCTTGCCTTTGTGAAATTGGGGAAGGCACACATTGAACACTTCAGGGCACTACTCTGGGGGAAATAAACAAGAGGCTGTCAGCATCTGGCCTAACTTTGTGGGATTGAGACAAGGGACATAATCCTAAAATTTTTCCTCTCCAATAAAGAGGGAACAAGCAGAGTGGGGTAAGCATATCGATAGAAGAGGTCTGAGAGACCTCCAAGTCCCTAGCTGGCCCAATTGATAAAGATCTTTCTCTCCCAAATCAAACCAGTAAAAACTTGAGGAGGGGACTACTTTTTAAATTGAAAAGACAGCAACACAAGACTTCAGGGAACATTAAGAATAAAGGAAATATAACCATGACCAAAGGAAGAAAATAAAGATGCAATGGCTAACACAAAGAAATGAAGACCTGTTAATTGCCTGACAAAAAATTCAATATAATTATCTTGAAGCTCAATGAGCTACAAGAGAATATACATAGACAACTAAGTAAAATCAGGAACACAATGCATGAACAAAATAAGTTCAACAAAGAGGTAGAAACCATAAAAAAGAACCAATAAATTCTGGAACTGAAGAATACAATGACTGAACTGAAAAATTTAACAGGGACTACAATAGAAGACCAATCAAACAGAAGAAAGAATCAGTGAACTTGAATATAGATCACTAGAAATTATTCAGTCAGAGGAACAAAAAGAAAAAAAGAACAAAAAAGAGTGAAGAAAGCCTGCATGACTTATGGAACACTATTAAACAAAACAATAAATGCATTATGGAAGTTCCAGGAGGAGCAAAGAAAGAGAAAGGAGAAGAAAGCTTATTTTAAGAAATAATGAT
>NW_012144633.1:523424-525085 GCF_000956105.1 Propithecus coquereli | reverse complement strand
AACTAGACTCTTATCTCTCACCATATACAAAAATCAAATCAAAATGGATTAAAGACTTAAATCTATGACCTTAAACTGTGAAATTGCTAAAAGAAAACATTGGAGAAATGCTTCTGGACATTGGTCTAGGCAATGATTTCTTGAGTAATACCCGCAAAGCACAGGTAATCATAGCAAAATTGGACAAATGGGATCATATGAAGCTATAATAAAAGGCTTCTACACAGCAAAGGAAACAATCAACTGAGGGAAGAAACAATCCACAGAATGGGAGAAAATATTTGCAAACTACCCATCTGACAAGGAATTAATAATTAGAATATAGAAGGAGCTCCAGCAACTTAATAGGAAAAAATCAAATAATCCAGTAAAAAACGGACAAAGTATCTCTATAGACATTTCTCAAAAGAAGACATACAAATGGCCAACAGGTATATGAAAAAATCCTCAACATCATTATCATCATCATAGAAATGCAAATCAAAACTACAATGAGATGTCATCTCACCCCAGATAAATGGCTTTTATCAAAAAGACAGGCAATAATGAAACTAGCAAGGATGTGGAGAAAAGGGGAACCCTGGTACACTGTCAGTGGGAATGTAAATTAGTGCAAGCACTAAGGAGAATGGTAGGAGGTTCCTCAAAAAACTAAAAATAGAACTACATGACCTAGCAATCCCACCGATGATATATATGCAAAGGAGGGGAAATCAGGATATCAAAAAGATATCTGCACCCCCATGTTTATTGTAGCACTATTCAAAATAGCCAAGATATGGAATAAACCTAATTGTCCATCAACAGATGAATGGATGAAGAAATTGTGGTACATATACACAATGGAATATTACATAGTCACAAAAAAGAAACCCTGACATTTGCAACAACATGAATGGAACTGGAGAACATCATGTTAAGTGAAATGAGCCAAGCACAGAAAGACAAATCTCACATATTCTCACTCATATGTGGGAGCTAAATATGAAAAACAATTGATCTGATGGAGATGGAGAGTAGAGTTATGGTTACTACAGGCTTGAAAGTGTAGCAGAGACAGGGGATATAGTGGGGGTGGTTAATGAGTGCAAATATAGTTAGACAGATAGAATGAACAATGTTTGATAGCACAAGAAAGTGGCTATCATCAACAATAAGTTAGGGTATGCTTTTAAATAACTAAAAGAGTGAAATTGAAATGTTCCTAACACAAAGAAATGATAAGCCTAAAGTGATGAATACCCTGATTACCCTGATTTGATTAATTCACATTGTATTCACATCACATGTACCCTATAAAGATATATTTAATACAACTATTATGTACCCATAATAATTTAAAAAAATTAAATCATCAAAGTGAATAAATAAAAAGTTTACAGATTTTTTTTAAAAGTGTTATGTGTTAGAGGAATGCCAAATGTCTTCATTGGTAGGATTGGTAGGTTAAGCTAGCTAAGATGTGTTGACAATATATGAGGTAAATTCAGTTAGTAGGACTCTATTAAAATAATTATAAATTGCAAAAATGATATTCAAAAAAGACCTTCATTAGAACAGTAAACAGAAGGGTCCCAAGACTAACTGGGAGTGGGAATCTAGAGATAGAGGGAAAAGGGATTTTTGGAGACCTGTGGCAGGTACTTGATGGGATCTTGGAT
>NW_012144633.1:518702-519654 GCF_000956105.1 Propithecus coquereli | reverse complement strand
ATTAATACAAAAAATGTATAATTTTTATGTAGTTGAATTTATCATTCTTAGCCAAACATTTTTAAACATGAGGTAAATGAAAATTTGCATTTGCATAATGTTAATGTTACCTAATGTTTAAAAGACTGATAATACAAAATTTGGCAAGGATGTAACATAAAATAAATTCTAATACACCACCAATTGAAGTATAAACTGGTATTTCACTTTGGAAAATTAGATGTATCTACTAAAATTAAGCATACCCTTTCACTTTAACTGAGCAATTTGCATTCCTAAGTATATACCTAGTACAAATGTGTGCATCAAGATCTATGGACAAAATTATTCTTGCAGCATTATTTTTAATTCTTCCCAAACTAGAAGGAATTCAAATATTCATCAGAATGCCTATAGTATCATTTAGTCATATGATGAAACACTGTGAAGCTCTAGAAATGAATGACCTACAGGTACACCCAAAATCTGAATGAACTTCACAAACATCATGTTAAGCAAAAGAAGAATCAAAGAATATATATATGTATATGTGTATGTGTTTCTGTGTGTGTATATGTAAATGCAAATTTTCATTTACCTAATGTTTAAAAACAGATATAACTAAATTAAGTATTAAAAAACAGGATAGTGGTTGCCTTTAGGGTAGTGGGAGAGGATAGGATAGGGAAGAAGCATGAAGATGGCTTCTGGGGAGCTGTAGATAGTCTATTTCTTGACCTAGTTGTATTTACAGGAGTATTTGATTTGTGCTAATTCATTTAGCTAGTCACCTAGGATTTGTGTTCTTTTTGTACATATGTAACAGCTCATTAAAAACAAATTTGAAAAAACCTGTTGTTTTTTTCCATTATGATTTCAGGGCTTTTATGTTGTTGATTCTATCAATTTGATTCCACTCTTAGGTTATCCATATATTTTTTGCATTCTCTTAAATATTTTTGTTGATTTTCTT
>NW_012144633.1:504883-506119 GCF_000956105.1 Propithecus coquereli | reverse complement strand
ATTTTCTCAATTGATGAATCATAAAGTTGATCATGGGTACACATTGCCTCAGACAATTTATTTTCTCTTCTGTAATTTGGTTTGAAAAGTTACTAGAAGGCCTGCAAATATCTCTTTGGTCCACCTACCATTTATTGCTGGAATTCTATCATTACTTTATTCCTTTAGGCATCCTTTTACAGAAATGCTGACATCCCTAGGTATTTCCCTTCCCTGGCTTAAATTCAATGCTGCATTATTTAAAAATCTTGTTGAGGAGATTAACGTAGCATCATAATCAGCCCATCTTTTAGCCTATGGTTCTTCCTCAGGCTCAACTTTTATCAAAGTGAAAGTGAAAAAGGACAAGCACAATTTTATAATTCATTTAAAAGACCCTAAGGGAATTATAAAAAAAGAAAAGAAAGAAGAGGATTATTATTCAGAAGAAGAGAAAGAGAAAAGAGATGGAGAACAAAATCTTGAAACAGGTGAGCAGCTGCATCTTTGTGGAGGTTAATATTTCAGCAATGTGCCAAACCCATCCACCTGACATAAACACACATGGATCCCTTCCACTTAGCACATAGAATTCTTCCAGATGGTAACTGAGATATTCTGCCATTCTGTAATGTAAGGTATTGTTTATGAAATACATAGCCCATCTGCAGTGGGCTGCTTACTTGGTTTTCTCCCTCTAGGCACCCAGCTCTTGATCTCAGTTATCATACAGAGTCTAGCCAGGCTATTCAGTTTTATGTAGTAACACTGAGTTTGTGATGTTCATTTGGTCCTTAATTTTGGTTTATGCACTTATACCAACTGTAATCCCTAAGATACAGGTCCTCATTAATTGATTCATACTGAAACTTTAGCTTCTTTCCAATAGTCACTGCAAATGATAGTGTTTCTTCCTATGCTCTCAGTCACTTGGTTCTCTCTGTAGTGCCAAATTTCATAGGTTGTAAAGACAAAGGAAAAATCATAAATTTGGCTATGAGAGTCATTACCTACTTGGAGATGAGAGCTATAAGTGGATGTCCATTGATTAAACACCACAGAACTTCCTGATAACACCATTTAACGTCTGCAGGCAACATCACCTAGGGAAATATATTGTTTCTTATCCAATGTGGTGTGGATTATACCTGCAAAAGGAGATGAGTTAATAAGATGTATTCAACTCAAATTAGTGATAAGATCAATAACTAAATATCATTTATAAATTTAGCTATGGTGACATTTTCCAAATCCAAG
>NW_012144633.1:503345-504833 GCF_000956105.1 Propithecus coquereli | reverse complement strand
TAAAGAAGCTGGTAAAAAGAAAGACAAGGATAAGGAAGAGAAAGAAGATAGTAGAGTTTTGAGGAAAAAATCTTTGTTGAAGGAGAAATCTAAAGAAGAACAAATAAAGAGCCAAGAAGTAATAGAGGAGTCCCACCAGCAACCAGAACCTGAGATAGTTTACCCGGTAAAATCAATTCTCTTAAAAAGTCTCTTTGGGCTATTCCTAACTGTTTTGGGAAAACATGGATTCTTTGGAAACTTAAAATTCTCTTATCTTCACTACCACCACAGAAGGCCCTTAAGTTTCTTCTGGTATCAATGAGCTCAAACCTGTATCCCACTCTCTGATATCTAGAACCTTCTTTGTAGTCAATCACCAAGATAAGAACACCTGAGTGCCATGAAGCTAGGTTACTAAGGGCACTAAAGATGGAAAATTGACACAAAAGCATTCAATTAGGTATATGTAAATAAGCTACTGTAATAAGTCAACATGAACACAAAGGCTGGCTTTAACTGTCTCAGATAATGGGGGACTTGCTGGCTACATTTGCTTGTCTCTCTGTAGGCACCCATGCTTCCGGTGACTATGCTTTTGTAAAACCTTCCTTTGCAAATTCTCCCTCAGGTAGCTGTGGCTATCATGAGGAAAACCTAATGGGAGAAAATGGAAAGAAAAGTAATAGCCCCTGTCCTTCGTAGCTACTTCTCCAAACCAATTGTTCCCAAGTTTTAGCATGCATTGGGAATCACCTGGAACTCTGTTAGCAACACAGTAAAGAATGTCCTTTCCATATGACCTCCTAAAATGTAAAGTGTCAACACTCCTCAGTATAGCAGTTCACTTTAAACAGAAAATTTGTAGCCAATGAATGAGAACTTGATTTCTTTTTGAACTGCCTTGACAATAATACAGTGATTTGATTTGGACTAGGTTATGAGGATGTTCCAGTGAACAGAATTTAAAATCATAGACCTCCTTTAACGTGGCCTGTCATTGTAACACTATCGAAGGTTCTAAAAGCAATTTGGACACTGACCTCTGAGTCTGCAAAGCGACAGACATATCATTTAGCAGAAATTAAGCTACGGCAACTTTAATTGGCTAACGCTGATAAGTTGATTTTTGTCAATTGCATTTCCACATTCAAAGCATGATGTTTTCTCTTCTAGTTTCGAGGATATAATATGGGAAATATACCCATCCAAATCTCAGGGACAAATTACTATCTGTATCCTTCTGATGGAGGGCAGATTGAAGTCGAAAAGACAATGTTTGAAAAAGGTACATTTTGAAAGTAGCTGGTTAATGGCTTGAGAGATATTAGTACATTTCAGATAATTATGGGTACTTGTACTCCTGAGTGTGATAGGTGAGACTGTCGATGTGTCTACTGAAATTCATTTATGCACCATGTTCAGCATTTTCAGACTTTATATTATTCTATTATAAATGTCTTTGCAAGGCATAGGCCAGCCTGGAGTTTAGCTGGTACACACTCATAT
>NW_012144633.1:500704-503295 GCF_000956105.1 Propithecus coquereli | reverse complement strand
TTCTCCCAGAATGTGAATGCGTTCACCATCTCAGAAGCTCTCCTAACCCTATCATTCACAGGTTTTTTACGGAGGTTTCCTCATGTAGATATGATAATTAACTCAATCTCCAGCTTCTCTTCCCTCCCCAGAAGTTGCGGGGTGAGGCTGAAAGCTCCAAACTTCTAATCAAGATTTTGTCTTTCTGGTGACCAGCTCCCACCCTATCTTAAAGCTATCTAAGAGCATGCCAAGAGTTGCTCATTAGAACAAAAGATGCTCCTGTCACTTATGAAATTCCAACAGATTTAGGAGCTCTGTGCCGGGAACCAGGAATGAAGACCAAATATCTGCTTCTTATTATTACAGTATCACAGTTGGCATTAAATTCAGTTTGTACCTCTCTGAAAAATGACTTTATTTTTCCCTTATTCATTAAACATAGTTTTCATTTATATAATTCTCGTTTGACTTTTTCATTTCCTCTTAGCATTCTCAAGATATTGCTCCACATTTTCCTTGCTGATATGTGGCTATTAATACGTTGATTGTTCATATAATTTTTCATTCTTTTATAGACAGTTTATCTTTTCTGACTAGCTGGTTTGAAAACATTCAGTGGTGTGCTGGTAAATGTTCAGCAGTAGCTGTCTAGGAAAACAGAAGTATGCATATATGTACATATATAAGTTTATTATAAGTGTTTCTGATATATAGTATGTATAGAACACAATTTACATATAATAATAAAGAACATAATATACTTTATTTTAAATTCCAAAATGCTGATTTATTTTTACAAAATGACTTCATTGCTTTTTGCTAAATTCTTGTATCCTTAGCCAACCTGTGGTTACAGTTGACAAAAAAGTGTCATTCCAATATTAATGTTGATTGCTATTTTCATTTATGTTAACAAGACCAAAATGAAACAATGAAAGGGTATGTCTCACTCCCTTGTCAACGACATGAGCAACTTCTTTGCTGAATCACAAATAGTTTTGAATACTGGAAGAATAGTTCCTTAGTTCCTTAATTTTTTGTGTCAGTTATTACACAATGTAACATCTATAAGTGTATTTTATTTTTAATTTTTTTTAGAGACAGGGTCTCACTCTGTCACCCAGGTTGGAATGCTGGAGTGCAGTGGTGCAGTCATAGCTCACTATAACCTCGAAAGCCAGAGCTTAAGGGATCCTCCTGCCTCAGCCTCCCAAGTAGCTGGGACTACAGGTGCACACCCACCATGCTGGCCACATTTAAGTTTAATCAGCATTAACATTCTCTCCATCACTTTCTTAAGTCTACATAATAACTATCAATCAATCCTGATTTGTAGCGTTCCCTGATATCTGTAGTGTAAATATTCCCGCAATGGCTGATTTCAGGGTACCAGAGTAACATCACTGAATGCCAAGTTGGAAGCAATATGCAGCAGCTGTAGTGTTTTCACTATGCAGACATAACTGATATAAATAACCTCAAGAGCATGATAGTGAGATGTAACAATATAATTGCAATAAGCTTTGAGTCTTTATTGTCTTTGTTTTAATATTGTGTTTAATTGTGAATTTATATAATTTATTTTTTGATGATGGCTCTGGTTAACAACGGGCTCACAAAATTCTAAAACATTTAACAATAAACTCTTGTAGGCCAACATGAGCCAGGTCCAACACTTCCATTTTTGATTTATTGACCTTCCTGAATGTTAGGATTAATGTTTTTTGCCATCTCTGGAAATGCCTCAGTCATTATATGTTCAAATACTGCCTTTTGAAAAGTTCTATTCCAGTTTCAAGAGGTCTTTCAAACTCACCTTGCCATTTTTTATGCTCTCTTCTTTCTTATTTGCACTTTTTATACTTCCTTTTATTTATTTAAGCATATTAAAAAACTTTTTGTATTTTCCATTTGGTAATTATAATATCTGTAGCCTTTACAGATATAATTTCACAGTTTTTTTCTTTGGGTTCTTGCTCAAAGTGGCTTATCTTCTCATATTTTGTGATTTTCATTTGTGAGCTCGTATCAACTTATAACTTTTTTAAAACAAAAATTTAAGGCAAAGTGCATTTTAGACACAAATCTATGTGAAGACAGGCTTCCTAACTTGTGGTTAGGAGTGCTCAGAAGAGACCCACCATCACTTTATCCATTTTATCTATGATTTTTGAGATATTTTGTGCTAGGAATGTTTCTCTGAACATCTAGTCTACCACATTGCTGATAAACAATCTTAAGACCTAAATTAAGAATTGGATTCATGTTGAGAAGGATAGGAGGCTGAGAGGCTACTGCAGTGATCCAGGCAAAGATAATAAAGACTTAAACTAACGAAATTGCAACAGAAGCTGTGAGAGAAGAAGCTGAAGTGAACAGAGTTCTCCGAGGAGAACTGACAGGATTCAGTAGACAGAAGTTGGGTGAGAGAAAGAGAGAATCAAGGATGACTTAGTTATTCTCCAAAATAAACCTGAATGGAACACATATTTGATTTGTTTCAAAATCCTGTTAAATTTTTTAAATGTATTTACAGGCATGGAAAGAAGAGCAAGATCAATTAGCAGAAGAAGAACGATTAAGGGAAGAAAAGAAGGCAGAAAAGAAGA
>NW_012144633.1:486377-488109 GCF_000956105.1 Propithecus coquereli | reverse complement strand
TTTTATATCTGGGTTCTCAGTTCTGTTCCACTGGTCAATGGCTGTTTTTGTGCCAGTACCAAACTGATTTGATTACTACAGCCTTGTAATACAGTTTGAAGTCTGGTAAATTGATACCTCCCATTTTGTTTTTATTGCCTAGAATTGCTTTTGCTATATAGGGTCTTCGCTGGTTCTATATGAAGCGTAAAATTAATTTTTCTACATCTGTGAAGAATGATGTTGGTATTTTAATAGGGATTGCATTGAATGAGATACTGTTTTTGACTTGATTTTCCAAGAAATTCATTCGAATCTTAAAATGACCACCCTGTCTTTCCATTCACCTAGTGAATACTGAATGATTTGATTGGGGAAGCACGTTTTTAAATTCTAGGAAGTGCTTTTTAAAATATCCTTATGTGCTTTAAAAAAAGCATTTATCTAACTCTTCAAGCATTTATCTAACTCTTTCATGATTTATAATTTGCTAAGCATGTATTCTGTTTTTTTGTTGTTCTTGTTTTCTGACTATTATTCCTATCTCTGTCCACTCAGCTTCCTTAGATGGCTTGTTTCAAAATGCTTTCCCTCAACTATCTACCAATACACCCTCTTATTAGTAGTTCATTAAGGTGCCTATTTTTCTTAACCTTGATTGACAATAAACATTATCTTTTTTTGTAGACTTTAATTTTTAGAGCAGTTTTAGGTTCACAGCAAAATTGAATAGAAGTTACGGAGATTTCCCATATACTCTCTGCCCTCACACATGTGTAGCCTTCCCCATTATCAACACTTCCACACCAGAGTGGTACATTTGTCACACTGATGAACCTGCATTGACACATCATTATCATCCCAAGTCCATAGTTTATATTAGGGTTCACCCTTGGTGTTGTACAGTCTGAGTTTGGACAAATGTATAGTGACACCTGTCCACCATTATAGTATCATACAGAGTAGTTTCACTGCCCTAAAAATCCTCTGTGCTCTGCCTATTCATCCCTCCCTCCCCCCAACTCCTGGAAACAACTGATCTTTTTACTGCATCCATAGCTTTGCCCTCTCCTCATATAATTGGAATCATGCAGTGTATAGCATTTTCAGACTGGCTTCTTTCACTTAGTAATATGCATTTGCTTCGTCCATGTCTTTTCATGGCTTGATAGTATATTTCTTTGTAGCACTGAATAGTATTCATTGTCTAGATGTACCACAGTTTATTTTTCCATTCATCTACTTAAGGACACTTTGGCTGCTTCCAGGTTTTGTCAATTATGAATAAACAGCCATGTATAGGTTTTTGTGTAGATATAGTTTTTAACTCCTTGGGTAAATACCAAGGATTATGAGTGTTGGAACATACAATAAGAGTATTTTAGTTCAGTAAGAATCTGCCAAACTGTCTTCCAAAGCAGCTGTACCATTTTGCATTTCCATCAGCAATGAATGAAAGTTCCTGTTACTCTACATCCTTGTGAGCATTTGGTGTTCTGGATTTTCTTCATTCTAATAGCTGCCTAGTTGTATCTTGTTTTAATTTGCATTTCCCTGATAACATATGATATTGAAAATCTTTTCATATGCTTATTTGCCATCTATATATCTTCTTTGGTGAGGTGTCTATTGATGTCTTTTGCCTATGTTTTAGTAGGGCTGTTTTCTTATTATTGAGTTTTAAAAGTTCTTTGTATATTTTGAATAATAGTCCTTTATCATATACATCTTTTGAAAATATTTTCTCCTAGTC
>NW_012144633.1:477829-485092 GCF_000956105.1 Propithecus coquereli | reverse complement strand
GGAATCCTTTTGGTTTTCTCTAGAATAATATTTTTATGCATCCTGTGATTGTGGAATCATTTAGTGTGCTTCAGGACATTAGTCTTAAAGGAGCCATTCACTGGACATATTTCTTTACCTCACTCTAAATAAACAAATTATCCAACTGGAAGTTATTACCTTACAAACCACAAAATAGTATGTCACTTTACCAAGAACCAATTAGGAAATCTGTGGGTTCCCATCCATTTTAGAGGGATCTAACCTCAAGGTATTTTTAAAAAAGCATCACAAAATCAAAAGATAATCCCTATACTATATAGCCTCAAAACTATGTATTAGTGTAGATCATGGTGATCCGGTTATCTGCCTTGCTATATAATTCCTTTTTCTCAGAGACAAGGTTCTCATGAATCATCATAATCTTGTTTCTTACCTTGTGTCAAGTATCCTAGTACTCTGGTGAGTTAGTGAGTCCATATAGATTTGATAGTATTTTTACTTCATTTGGGGTTTTGTAGTTTAACTTTGTATTTGATCTGTTTTTAAATCAGCACTTGGAGAAGTCATTTGTTGCCTAACAAATTATGTATGAAAATCTATTATCACCACAGCATCACTAAAATTCCCTACCTCTTCTGAATATAGGTTATCATTATTTTATATCAAGATATGTATATCCCACTGTATCATCTCTGTCGGTCCTATTTCCTAAGTGATTTCCTTATTCTCAATTTAATCCTTCAGTTAATATGTAATCATTACATTAAAAACAGATGCTCCTAATTTCAGGTACTATATTAGAAAATGTTTGTAGTGTAGATAATAAGTAATGTCTTACTTCCTGCATATTAAAAAATAATTTAAAGGCATGAGTCTTTGTAAAAATATATGTATATTATAAATTACTTAAGGATGCATATAGTATTGATATTTAAGAACTTTATCTGCTAATGGCTAAGTAAATTTCTATTCCAGCTCTCTCCCTTTAACTGGGTATACACAACTAAGCATAGTTTCATACCCTTTTGGACCAAAAAATGGTTAATATGGCTATTAAATCAACAAAAACATAAAGAAACCAAACCAAATCTTCGAACACTGCTTCATATCTTCTTTCTCAGAGGAGTATTTCCTTCTTGTTTCCTACTGCCATTCAGATGGCCTACTGAATATACCTAGAATTCAAGAACCTTAATCAAGCTCCAAGCTCTATTTTATGTGGTTCTTTACCCAAACTCTTCATGACAACCAACCTGATCTATTTTCCCTTATGGCATTATGCCTTCCTACCTATTTTTTTTTTGTCCCTTTTAGTCCCTTGAATGAACTATGCTTTCTCTTATGTCTGCCCATTTGTTAATGCCATGCCACGGCTCGGAACACTTTCTCCTGCCACGTAGGCCACCACTTTCAACAATTAAACTTCCTCCCATCCTTCAGGCCCCAGCTTAGAGGTTACATGTTCAGAGAAATGCTTCCCAGAGCAAGTGGCAGTAGCATGTGAACAAGGTAGGTCTTTGGAGGTGAGTGGAAATGGCCTAGGCAAAAAATTGAACGAAGGGAATTCTAGATACCAGGAATAGTGTGTGTAAAATCTTAGGCATGTAAGAGCAAGGAATGACTTTGCCATTTATGGAAAGATGAACTGCTTGGTATAGCCACAGTAGATTGTACTGTGGCATTTTGCCATAGATGTCCTTCTTCTGGGTTCCTGTGGCATTCTGTACTTCCCCCATCACAGACTTAACACACAGCATTGTACCTGAGGGCTTCCTAATCTAAACTACCCACTAAATTATACTTCCCTTGTCTGTCTCATCCATCATTGGCTATCCAATTCATGGTACATAGTAGTAGGTAGACAACAAATATCTACTTACTATTACTGAATAAATGGATGGGGATGGGAGGAAGGAGTTTCCAGATGCCTGAAACTGGTTGACATTCACTTATTTATATACTGTACTTCCTATGAGCCAGGCAATTTGCTGACACTGAGCCACTAAGATGAATAAAACCATGGAACATCTATTCAAAGAACTCACTATCTAATGAGAAAGAGAAACATGTAAATAGAGCAATAACTGTCACGGCACTAGAAATTATATATAAATGGAGTATTGGGAATAGTCAGAATATACTTTAGAGAGAAACTGTAGCATTTGAGATAGGACTTTAGAAATGAATGGGTACTATCCAGACACAGAAACAAGGAAAGGGAATGCTGGGCAGTAAGAATCATTTGTATAAAGATACAATTGCGTAAAACATGGTATCTTTACAGAAAGGTGAAACCCTCAGTGTGGTTGGAATGGAAGTAGGTGAGGATGTGATTGTGAAGAGTGACAGTGAAGAGTGTACACTGCCCATGGGCAGTGAGTGGCAGAGTTCTTTAAATAAGGGAAGTGACATGATCACATCTTATTTTAGGAACATAATTTTAGTGATAGTTTGGAAAGTACATGGATGTGGTGATGTTAGAGGTGCCATGATATCAGGAAACTGCTGCAGAAGATGCAGCAAGCAATAATGGGAAACTGAATTTAGGTACTGGGAGTAGATAGGACAGGTATGATATGGGAGAAAGTTCCAAAGGCTTGGTGACTGGCTGGGTGTACAGGATGAGTAAAAAGGAGAAAATGGTCTCAATGTCTAACCTGGGAAACAGAGTGCATGACTGGTCATCGCATTAATTGAGATTGAGAATGTAAGAGGGTCAGTCTGCTTGGGAAAGGAAAGACGAAATTTAGTTAGAAATGTCTCTAGTACCACAACCAAGAGATGCCTAAAAGCAGTTGGAAATATTGATCTGGAATTGAGAAGGAAAGTCATGCCTTGAGATGTAAATTTTGGAGTCAGTAGCATGTAGATGACAATTGGAATCCCAGTAGCAAATGGGATCATCCAGATCTAGTGTGTGTGTGTGTGTGTGTGTGTGTTTAAAATAAAGGTGCTCAGCCCTGTCTGTGCATCACAATCATATGCAGTGTTTCACTGTAAATGGCTGGTCTTCATTTCCAGTGAGTGATTCAGTAGGTCAAGGTGGGGCCTGAGCATTTTTTTTTAATTCCATGAGCAATGATTATGGACACCCAGGGTTGAGAACATAAGAAACCCTGGGACCTAAAAATGTTTAAAGGATTGACAAAAGAGGAAGAGCCAGTAAATGAGACTGAAGGAAAAATTGACCAGAGAGGTAAGAGATTCAGGTCATGGTTTTCTAGAACCCAGAGGAAAATAAAATTCAAGACATATGGGATTCTCTAGAGCTCCCCACATAATCCTCCCCACATCAGCTTTCCTTTTAGAATTGTGACAATCCTTTAAAACACAGAAGAAAATTGATCTTCTATTTTAAAAAACGCCTTTTATCATCTTAGCCAGAAATAATCTATTTCTTTTCTGAATTTTTTTATTTGTACCATTTACTATTCTTATTTAATGTCCTTATATTGAGTTATTTGAGTGTAGATCTTATTTAGACTGTTTTGACTCCGTAAGAATTTTTACATGTATTTTCATTATTTTCCACTGCTCAAAACATTTTACATATAAGAGCTTCTCAAATATTTCTCAAATAAATGAAGAGATGATTATTTCCCTATCATTAAGGAGTTTACAATATAGATGGAAGTCAGGAACATGTGAAATGACTCAATAAAGTATATGAAAGTATGAAGTACCTCAAATTTTCTAGCTATAATCCTGATATTCTAATCAATTACATGATCCTTGAAATCTATCCAGCTAATAATATTTAGCAAGGTAAAAAAATGCTGTCAACTTGTATAAATTTTTGAGATATAAATGTTATTTAACAAGCATATCAAATGTGAGTGTTGAATTTACTTGGTTTTCCCTTTTTCTGTTTATAGAAGATAGAGATCCCGATTTAGAAACAATGTTGAATATCCCTTCAGCACTCACTCCAACAGTGGTTCCTGTTATAGTGAATGTTCCTCAAGGCAAACCTAAAGGGAAAACAAGAGGCAAAGAAAAACCCAAAGAATCCCTTAAAGAAGAGGAGCAACCAAAAGAAGAAGAGAAAAAGGTAAACAAAACTTACCATAGATGCCCAAATTCTGCCTCAATGTTAATGTTTTTTTAAACCATTGCATATGTCAATAATATTATTATAGTGCATACATTTTATTGTGCAGATGCATTAACATTCCTTGTCGTTTCAACTCGAATGGGCAAGAAGGATTTGCACACAAAAATTGGATTCCCACTCCAGGAGACATGTTGTCATACACAAATTGTCACAGGTCATTCACTCTCAGCTCAGAAAAACTTGGTTCAACCTTTTTCCCACCCTGGTGCTTAGGTTTTCTTTGCTTTTGGTTGGTCAAGTCTACCATTCCTTATTTCTAATACTTCATTTAACTCTAATAAGATAAACAACAATTGGAAGATAAAGATCTGTGACTAAACAATGGAAACAGTTCCACTTGGTGGATATTGACGTGCTAAGAATCCAGAAAGACTAAGACAGCCCACACTTCCAGTCAAAGAGTAGTCCACCTTCTATCCCCAACCTTTCATCATAGGCAATGTGACACACACACACACACACACACACACACACACACATACACACACTTTGACTCTAAACATCTTCCTAATAGAACACAGATCAAAAGAGGATTCTATTGGATTGATTCTTTGTATTAGCGTTAAAAAAAAAAAAAAGAGGCCTCTAAAAGAGGAGCAACAAGGAAACTACTGGCAAATCTTGATTCTTGGTATTTACTACTAAAAGTACAATGTACAGATACTCACTTGTTAGAAGAACAAATATGTTAAAAAATGCTCAAGAACCTGGATTTCAGACTCTGGCCCTTTAACAGTTATGGGGTTTAAATGTTACTTCGTCTCTGTACCTTATTTACGTAGTTATACTAGATGAGGTATCTCATGCCAGGCCACTTTTGTTAAGTAAAATGTTCAGGATGACTCCAGGTAATTGATTTAAAATTAATTTGGCCAAAGTCAACTTGATAGCAAACTAATCAGTTCATCCAACATTTTTTTTTTTTTTTTTTTTTGAGACAGAGTCTCACTCTGTTGCCCGGGCTAGAGTGCCGTGGCGTCATCCTAGCTCACAGCAACCTCAAACTCCTGGGCTCAAGCGATCCTTCTGCCTCAGCCTCCCGAGTAGCTGGGACTCCAGACATGTGCCACCATGCCCGGCTAATTTTTTCTATATGTTTTTAGTTGGCCAATTAATTTTCTTTCTATTTTTAGTAGAGACGGGGTCTCGCTCTTGCTCAGGCTGGTTTCGGATTCCTGAGCTCAAACAATCCGCCCGCCTCGGCCTCCCAGAGAGCTAGGATTACAGGCGTGAGCCACTGCGCCCGGCCGATCCAACATTTTTTAAAATTGATGATAATGGAAGGATGAGGGATGATTACCAGTTTTGTACGTAATGCTAGATTCAACCTAGCAGATTTGCAAGTTTGAGCATTTTTGTTCATTTTACAGAATTTTATAAGCTTTTCCTCTTAATTTTTAACTTGTGTTTTTAATTCATTTTTAGCTAAATATTCAAATTTTTACATCTGTTAGTGACAAAGAAAATGCAGAACAACCTAAATGATCAACAGTAGAAGACCAGCTAGAATAAACTAAAGATCCAGCAGTGAATTATCAGTTGGAATGATTTTGGTGGCTAATAAAAGAGAGCCAGTTGGAAAAACTGAAACGATTATTAGTTAGAATTATTTGAAAGTTACCAAATAACTTTTGTTCTTGAGCACATATAACCAAACAAGGGATTCAGGCATAGCTGACATAAAATTAATTAGGATCTTAAAGTAGACACATCGAAATCCTCATTAATTTATAAATTAATTTCTAACTTTTGATTGTCTTTTATTTTCTTTTAGTGCTTTTACTTGCTATGTAAACAATGCATGCTCATTATAGACAAAATACGGACAAATATCCTAAGACACAATATCTCTAGCACTCGATCTATAAGAATTATACCGAAAAAGGCAATGGGGAAGTTGGTCTCCCACATACTCTGCCTGTCATAGTCTGTTTGGGCTGTTATAACAAAATACCGTAGACTGGGTGATTTACAAACAGTAGAAATTTTATTGCTCACAGTTCTAGGGGCCGTGAAGTTTAGGATCAAGATGTCAGCAGATTCAGTGTCTGGTGAGAGCCTATTCCTCATACACATGGTGCCTCCATGTGTCCTCAGTGGCAGTAGGGGCAAGGGCTCTCCCTGCAAATTCTTCCATAAGAGCACTAATCCCATTCATGAAGACAGAGCCCTCACGACTTACCTATTTCCCTAAAGGCCTACCTCCTAATACTGTCACACTGGGTATTAGGTTCCAACATATGAATTTTGTGGGAAACACCAACATTCAGACCATAGCACTATCCTTAACACCTACACATCCAAACTGAGGCATTTTTCAAAGTCTACTTCAAGCCTAATTCCTCCACCACTCCTTCCCAATTATTCCTCTTAGCTTTGATATCTCCCTTTTCTAAGAAAAGATATGCCAACTATTTGGTACTATCATTAGTGGTCTCACCCATCTATGTGCCATTCTACTAGTAGAATATAAACTGCACAAAGGCAGAGACTCATGAATCCTTGCAGGCTCTATTGCAAGGTCCTCCTAGCTCTGCGCAAGTCACATCGCTAAGCACTCAGCAAGTCCTTGCTTAGTCAAAATAAGTAATAGCTCATTTAGAAAATGATAAGTAATTATTCACATGCTAAATTATTTACAGGAAGAAGTAGAACCAGAGCCTGTTTTAAAAGAGGACTTTTATGTTCCCACCTTCCAAAGACTAAATGTGTCTTGCCCCAGTGGACTCCTATTGACTTTCATTGGGCAAGAGCCTACAGGTGAGTGCTAGCTGGGGTGGAATGAGGGAGCAGAGGGCAAAAATTCATATTCAAAATAGTTAAATCATCATTGAAAACTGTGTATTTTCTTACTGGTTAAACATACTTCTTTTTTTTTCTTTTTTTTTATTATTTTTTTATTTCAGCATATTATGGGGGTACAAATGTTTAGGTTATGTATATTGCCCTTGTCCCCCGCCCTAAGTCAGAGCTTCAAGCGTGTCCATCCCCCGGACAGTGTGCATCACACCCATTAGGTGTGTATACACCCATCCCCTCCTTCCCCCTACCATTTGCCCGACACCCAATGAATGTTATTACTATGTGTGCACTTAAGTGTTGATCAGTTAAAACCAGTTTGATGATGAATATATGTGGTCTTTGTTTTTCCATTCCTGGGATACTTC
>NW_012144633.1:467147-476999 GCF_000956105.1 Propithecus coquereli | reverse complement strand
CATTTATTGAATAAGGATTCTTTTCCCCAGTGTATGTTTTGTCTGCTTTGTCAAAGATTAGATGGCTATATGAGGATGGTTTTATATCTGGGTTCTCGGTTCTATTCCATTGGTCTATGTCCCTGTTCTTGTGCCAGTACCATGCAAAGAGACTCCTGGAATTGATAAATGAATTCAGTAAAGTTCAGGATACAAAATCAATACATACAAATCAGAGGCATTCACATATGCCAATAACTGTCAAACTGAGAACCAAATCAAAGACTCAATACCCTTCACAATAGCAACAAAGAAAATAAAGTATCTAGGAATATATTTTAACTAAGGAGGGAAAAGACCTCTACAGGGTGAACTATGAAACACTGAGGAAGGAGATAGCAGAGGACATAAACAGGTGGAAAACCATACCATACTCATGGGTCGGCAAAATCAACATTGTTAAAATGTCTATACTACCCAAAGTGATCTACAGATTCAATTCAATCCCTATTAAAATACCAATATCATTTTTCACATATAGAAAAAATAATTTTACTCTTCATATGGAACCAGAGAAGACACCATATAGCAAAAGCAATCCTAGGCAAAAAGAACAAAATGGGAGGCATCAATTTACCAGACTTCAAACTATACTACAAGGCTATAGTAACTAAACATACTTCTTTTTTTTTTTTATTTCAGCATATTATAGGGGTACAGATGTTTAGGTTACATACGTTGTCCTTGCTCCCCCCTCCCCCACTAAGTCCTAGTTTCAAATATGTCCATCCTTCAGGTGGTGCGCATTGCACTCTTTGTGTATAAACATACTTCTTGTTGATAATGAACAATAAGCTATTTTCAAATTTTGAGCACTTACTATGGCCAAGTACTTAACATACTTGACAAAATACAAATATTATGAGACTGATACTAAGAACTCTATTTTACAAAATGAAGAAATTGAGGCTTCAGGTGGTTTGGTACCAGGGTTACTCAACCTCCAAAGGGCAGAGCTGAAATGTTGTTCTTGGTCCAGTTATGGCAAAGGCAATGCTCTTAACAACTCTTTTGTGGCCCTGAATTCCTGCCTCTACAGAGAGCCACTGATATAGTACTTGGCTCCTCTGAAGAAAATGAAGGACAGTGAACACAAAGTAGATAGAGATAAGTGTGGGTCAAATGGATTGAGAAGGGAACAGGGGTGGGGGGTCGATGATGGGACCTTGCTTTATGGGTACAATGTGTGTTGCTTCAGTGATGTATGAATGTATGTACCAAGGCCTTGACTTAACCACAGTGCAATATATGAATGTAACAAAATTGCACTCATACCCCGGAATATGTAAAAATAAAAAATAGATGGAAAAAATGAAATCAAATAAATAAAACAAATGGATTGAGAAATCCAGTCTTCATTTCCGTGTATCATTATATAACTTTATAGACTATATCTCCGCTGGCTCTGTACATGGCTCCTTACCTATTCAGCTGAATAAATAAGTACAAGTAGGTCCTCTTTAATTAACCTGATGGGGCGTCTACATTGGTGATCGAATTTGAGTATCATTTAAATGGAGACCCATTGTTGCAGTAGGAGCAGGAGATGCAACAAGGGAAGCACTGAACTAGGACTTCAGTTCTAAAGCTGGCCCTGGCATGAACTAACAATACGGCCCTTTTAAGTTATTATCTCTGGACCATGTTTTCTCATCTGATAAATGTCAGATTATATCAGTGGATTTTTATTTTTTCACAACCTAATATCCTCTTTAGTACACCACATTTGAAAGTGTATCTATCAAAGAAAAAGACTATGCCTTTTAAAAATAAATTGATGTTTTAGTTACTTGCCAGCCAAAAAAAAAAAAAAATAGAAACTATATGTTATAGTTAATCTACTTGTCCTAATTTTGCTCTTCATTAGGCTTTCTGAATTATTAGGAATAGAACGTGAGACCCCTATTCTATTCCCGAGGATCCCTAGTGGTTCAGGTTTTCTATGATGGGATCCACTGTGCTAGATGCTCACTAAATGTTTTCCAAAGTATAAGATGCTGTGAGTGTACTGAGAGAGATGTCGTTTTAGGTTCAAGATTGTATTTCTTTGTTTGCCTGTTTGCTTGATCCTATTATCAAACCCCGGCTTAATACCTCTTTCGTCCTTGTCTTTTCTATTAGTTTCATTGTCTACCCTGATGTTCTCCTTCTTCTGTCAAGGTAGACAACGTAGTTACTAATAACTTTGCCTGGAATGTATCATATGTTTAAAATCTTCTATATATTATAAATATCCTAATTCAAGTCTGAACATAATTACAACACAAATACCAAAGTAACAATATATTCACAAGGTCAGTCTTAAACATAGGGAAAGAAGGTTACTATGGCATAAGAAGAAAAAGAGCCCAGACTTGAGCCCTTTCCTGGGTGACTTTGGAATTAATTGGGAAAATACTTTTCAACCTAGAGCATATTATTCAAATATTAGTGGTTGTTTTGGGGGGTTGTGTGTGTGTGTGTGTGTTTGGTTGTGGTAGTATTGGCTGTTTTTACTGTATAAGAAAATGATTCAAATGCCAGCTCTGCCACTTGCTGACCATATGACCTTAGAGAAATTATAACCTTTCCAATCCTCCATCTGAAAACTCTGGAGAATGAAAGTGTCTACTTTACAAAGTTGTTGAGATGGACTGAATAAGATACATACATAAAGCATTTAGCAATAGAAATATCTCAATAAATCTTTATTATTTTATCATTATTATTACTTATGTGATTTAAGGAGTGTCATGAAGGGTCCTCATTGCAAAATATTTTCCTACCAACCTGATATAGTCCTTAAAATGCCATCATTACATGTTAATTCCTTTGTGGTAAGGCTTTTTTGCCCCAATAAACCATGTTATAAATTAAGAGGAAATTATTCAATTAGCAAAAACTGAGTAGGTACTGTGTGCCAGAATTTCTCCACAATAGTGGTTTCTTTTTGAAGGAGCTTATTAGGTGCTTTTCTCCTTGGTTGCTAGCTAATAGCAAAACACTGAGAGAGATCTGGATTTTGTTGAAAGGGTTATGTTAACTAGGACAAGTCTGAATGAGTGACTTCCCTTGGGGCTCTGGACAACCCGGCAACACCACAGCAGCATTGTGTATCCAGGGGTGAGAGTTTACTCAAAGAAGTGTGCAGGGAGTTAGCTGTTCTCCCAGCAAAACAGGTCCCAGGGTAGGATTGTCATAAGAGATTTGGAAATAATAGAGACAGAGACAAAGTGCAGTTTAAAGTGATGGGGGAGTTAGGGGTCCTCCAGCATTCCCGTGAACCAGAAGGCCCTGAATGAAATCCCACATCAGTATTTATTGTTACATCAAGCAGTTGTCCTTGGTCAAAGAATTATGTGTACAGATCATTTGTTAAGGTTTCAAGGCTCCCCAAAGGTTTCAAGGGACCCTTACCTAATGCTGTCTACAAGAATAGACAGTTACAAAATTTTTCTAAGATAAACATTTTAAGCCCTAAGTTAAGAATAGACCTAGCTGAGCATACAAATTAAAGATAAAAATGTATAAAGCTGGAACACTGAGTTTGTATACTATTCTAACCTATTTCTCTAAATACAGAGATATGTGATCAGGAGTAACGCAGGAATAACCTTGAAGTTTAAGATAATTCCAGCTACATGTTATCTGCTGGGCTGGCATTTTGATCAACTTCTTAGCTTTGGGCCCAATGCTGAGCTCTGCCTTGCACAAGCTCCAGGCGATGGCTTGCAGGCTTCAAAGTCGCATCTCTTTGCAGATGCTTCTGATAATGGCCCCCTTGTTGCTAAGCAGCTTCCAGTCTGTGAACTAACACACCCACAGATTCCTTCAAGGCAAAGCCCTGCAAAACTCCTGAAACTTTTCATGTCTCTTAATCTTATATTCCAACAGAAGTGGAGGAAGAGGGGTGTAGGGAAGGGAGGAACACCTAAGGCAACAAAACTCTGCTTCCTTCATAATTTTGCCCTGAGATATCCTGGATTTCCTTAGAGAGACTCACTTACACATGGAGAAGGTACCTGCTGTGTGTTGTAGATGACCTTGTTTACTACATTTTAATATAACAAAATCAGCAAAGAACCAGTATTCTGGGCCTTCCGTCATGACATAGAAACTGCCAAGTTATTCAGACATAGACAAAAGAAAGAACATCTTTAGGCAAGAAGATAAAATCCCAGCCCCACAGCATTTCACAATAAAGCTTTGTTCTTTTTTTTATTTTAAGGTCAGTATGTATCGAATGAGGAACCCACCTGGGACATCATGGTCCGTCAGAGCTACCCCCAGAGGGCGAAGCACTATGAGTTCTATAAAACGGTGATGCCACCAGCGGAGCAGGAGGCTTCAAGAGTTATCACTAGTCAAGGCACCGTTGTCAAATATATGTTGGATGGATCCACACAGGTAAAAGAATATTTTAGATAATTTACTATTTCCTACTGCCAAGTAAAAGACAATTAGGCTATGGGTAAGGAATGGTACTATAGCAGTAAAGAGGAACAACTCACTTGAAAAAGGAATGACAAATGAAGAATAGTATAATTCAAAATGAAAAATGAATAGTATAGTTAGAGAAAAAAACACTGTCTATGAAAAACAGGATACAAATAAACTTGTCATTTCTATGCATGGTCTAAGATTGCAGACTGAAAACAGTGTCTTCCTCCTCTCTCTCTCAAGGTATTTTAAAATATAGAAAAAATCATTAAATAATAAATTCATAATAGTACAGGAAGGTAACAAAATATATCATCAATAATACATTATAAGATTTGGAGAATTCCTAAAAAAATGCACATCAGATGGGATCAGACTGATGAAAAAAAAGAGCAAGGTTTAAAACATATACAAGAGAAAAACCTGCAGCAAAATTAAAAATCAAAATGGGAGTTCTAACACAGACATTTTACACAGGAGCTCTGAGCTCAGAAATTCAGAATGATGGTAATTCCCTAGGTAACTAACTACTCCCTGGGGATGGGAACTGGAAACCATAAAAAACCAGAAGCCATATGCCCTGCTCCACCCCTCCCAATGATTGCAGAAGAGGAGCTCCCATAACCAGACACTGCACCACTAAGAAGTAAAAAGGGATTCTCAGTGAGAAATAGGACCATGCACCTAAGAATCATCAACCTTGGAGGGAAGCCAATCCATGAAAGTAAAGAACACAATTCAATATATTAAAGAAATAGCACCCAAAAATAAAAATAAATACCTAAAAAATTTTAATAGTGAGTAAAAGTAATATAGGCAGAGACTTGAGAGGTTAATGGTCCATAAAATAAAATTTTTTAAAAGTTTCTAAAGAAAAAAATCACAAGTTCTTAGAAGCTAAAAATAATTATGAGAAATCAAGGGGTGGGAGAGGGTGGATTATGAGTGAGAGAAAAATTGAAACATGGAAAAGGGATCCATATTATAGAATTTCCAGAAGAAGAACATAGTAAGAATGAAAGGGGTAAATAATCAAAGATATAACATAAGAAATTTTCCCAGAATTTAAAAAAAAACTCGGATTAAAAGATTAAACAGGGCAACCAAGTGCCAATCAAGACTAATACCAAGTGTCTTTAAAATATCATCTCAGTATGTCTTCATGCAATTTTAGGACTGTCTAGATAAACAATCCCAAAAGCTTCCTGAAGGAAACCAGTTACTTATAAAAGAATAAGAACCAGATGGACATTTGACTTCTCATTAGCAAACCGATGGTGGTCCTTGTCATGTTGACTGGGAGTGTGTAAATACTAGTACAGGAGAGCTGTATCTGTAGTACCGAGAGACCCTGTACACATTAGGTAGATATTAATAGAAACTACACATTTCAATATATGATAAGATTTTAAATGTAATCATTAGAAAAATTGAAATAGAGTATGTAATTTCCCGATTGCCTAGGGGAAGGGTAAAGAATGGGAAAAAATAAAATTCAAATCAATCTAAGAAGAGACAGGAAATGAAAAGAAACAAAACAGAAGATAAATAGAAAATATAAAATAACATTATTGTGCTGGTTATGAAGCTATCGTCTCTGAGCTCCAAATCTACCCTTCTATAAACTGCTCTGTGATGCTAAGTCTGGAGGTCTGCAGACAGCATTTCTTCTTTGGATTATTTTGAAGCTATTCCAGTTTGACACACAGTGTTTGCTGTTAACCAGCCTCCTCCTTGCTCCTGGGAATGCTGGAAACTTTTGTTTTTCCTTCAGATTCTCTTTGCAGATGGTGCTGTGAGCAGTAGTCCCGATTCAGGTCTTATATATCCTCCTCCTGAAATGACAACAAGCCCTCATAATGGAGATTTGATGGACTCAATTTCTCAGCAAAAAGCAGAAATAGCACTGTCTGAAACTGCCATCACAAAGAAAGGTAACAATTGAAGCCTCTAG
Source organism: Propithecus coquereli (assembly GCF_000956105.1). Taxonomy (NCBI): domain Eukaryota; kingdom Metazoa; phylum Chordata; class Mammalia; order Primates; family Indriidae; genus Propithecus; species Propithecus coquereli. The sequence continues at coordinate 470,587 of NW_012144633.1, read as the reverse complement.
AATTATAATGGATTTAATAAAGTCTTTGGGTGCTTAATAAGTGTTCAATATCATTATGATTATACCTCTTACCTTTTCTATGAATATATTCAGATATATTCATATATATATATACGTATAAATGAATTTTCATTGCAGTCACAGAATTACATGCTATTTCATAAATTGCTTTTTTTCTCTTAGTAATAGATAATGAACATTTTCCTGTGTCATATATTCCTACACAACTTTAGCTATAGTATCTGGACTGTTATTTTAGGGCTGGTTGAGCAGATCGATGAAGTCAATATTCCAAACAGGCATCTCTATGATTCTCTTGATCTTTTCCTCATAGTTGCAAGAGGCATGAGGTCCTTATACAGTAACTTCCAAAGCAGAAAGGAAAGAGGGCAAACACAACAGCTTTCTTCAAGTGTCTCTTTTTATCAAGGAGGAAAATATTTCCAGATCCCTTATCCCCCAGCAGACCTCATATGTCATTGATTAGAACTCGCAGGTGATCAAGGCTGGGAAAACAGCCTATTTGACATTTTTGACCTCTTTCTCAGGAGAAGAGCACTACTATTAGAGGAAAAAGAAGGTGGATAACAGTTGGGTAAGCAATGAACAGTGTGTGTCATGATCTAAATTACAAGATCACTGTCCTGAGAGGTATTTCTGATTTACACCCCTACCACTAGCACAGTTTGAAAATGTCTACTTCCTCATACCCTCACCAATGCTTTTTATCATTCTTTTAATCTTATTCAATTAGGTAGATAATTAATATATCTTATTATTATGCTAATTTGCATTTCTTTGATTACTGGTGAAGTTAAACATTTAAAGATGTTTACTGGGTTTTCTTTCCTTTTGTGGATTTTCTATGCAAATCTTTTCTTAGTTTACTATTGTATGCTTATCATTATCATATTAATTTTCAAGAGATCTTCATATATAAGAGATGTGTATTTGTGTATCAGGAACCATCCTGAATATTTTAAATATTAAATCCGCTAATTCTCTGTGAGGTACATATTTTAATAATCTCCAACTTACAGATTAAGAAAATGAGACACAGAGAGGTTAAGTAACTTCCTTGAGGTCTCTCAGCTAGCAAGTAGTAGAGCTGGGATTTGAGCTTGAGCACCCTAAATTATACTACTTCTAATGCCTTACAAATTTTTCTCAATTTCTCATATGCCTTTAATGATCCAAAACCAAGATTTAATCATTTTTTGTCAATTTCACACATCTTTCCACAGTATCTAGTAATTTCGTATGGAGACAAACTGAATTCCTTTTTTGCTTACTCAAAATTTAATAAAACAGATTTTCCTTCAGGAGTAGCAGAGGTTCCTTGTTGGAGAAGTAAATGAAAGTACCCCTATAGCTTTCCAAAACTTCTTGGCTCAAAGATCCCCTCTTTTGTTGATACAAGAGGACTTAATATGAGACTAGTCTGTGTAGCCACTTCTCGAAGAGCTTCTAGCAGGGTGTGTCCCAGACTTCTTCACATCCCTTCCTTCCAAGATAAAACACTCGTTTTAAAAAAATTAATAGATTATTTTTAGAGAAATTTTAGGCTTACATAAAAATTGAGTTCCCATATACTACATCTATTCCCCACTCACAATTTCCCCTATTATTAACGTCTTACTTTACTGTGGTACATTTGTTACAATTGATGAACCAATCATGATATATTATTATTAACTAAAGTCCGTAGTTATACATAGAGTGTACAACTCTTGGTTTGTACATCCTATGGGTTTTAACAAATGCACAATATCATGAATCTACAGTACCTTATGTATCATACAGAATAAGTTCACCACCCTAGAAATGCCTGTACTTTATCTATTCACCCTTCTCCTCTGCCTCATCCTGAACCACACATACCCTCCCCTCCCCAAATTCCTGGCAACCACTGACCTTTTTACTGTCTCTACAGTTCTGCCCTTCCTGGAATGTCATATAGTTAGAATTATACGGTACATAGCATTTTTTTTTTTTTTTTTTGACACAGAGTCTCACTCTGTTGCCCTGGCTAGAGTGAGTGCCATGGCGTTAGCCTAGCTCACAGCAACCTCAAACTCCTGGGCTCAAGCCATCCTCCTGCCTCAGCCTCCCGAGTAGCTGGGACTACAGGCATGTGCCACCATGCCCAGCTAATTTTTTCTATATATTTTTAGTTGTCAAGATAATTTCTTTCTATTTTCTTCTTTTAGTAGAGACGGGGGTCTCACTTTTGCTCAGGCTGGTCTCGAACTCCTGAGCTCAAACAATCCTTCCGCCTCGGCCTCCCAGAGTGCTAGGATTACAGGCGTGAGCCACCGCGCCTGGCCAGTACGTAGTATTTTTAGACCAGCTTCTTTCAGTTAGTAATATACATTTAAGATTCCTTCGTATCTTTTCATGGCTTAATAGCTCATTTCTTTTTATCACAGAATAATATTCCATTCCTGGAATGAAATTTCATAAATAATATTTCATCAAAAAAAATTTTAAACTTGTAACACCATAAAGCAGCTCTTCTTACTGAGATTCAGCCATTTTTCTTGAATTGTTCCTCAGATTGTTGCAATTCTTTGGTTAATCTCCAAAATTCTGAGAGAATTGATTTTGGTAATTTTTTTCAATGTTCTCAGTGTTTTTATAGAGGAGTGTATTTTCTCTGGTTCTTATTTGCTATTCCAGAAGTGCTTCTCCCATCTTACAAGGAATATTTAGTATTTTTCAATTTTAAATATTATCTAATTTTCATTATAACTTTTTCTTTGACCTTTCAGTTATTTAAACTTGTTCCTAGATTTCCAAACCTATGAAGTATTTCTAGTTTGTGTTTATAATTGATTTTTAACTAATTGTTCAAAAAATTTTTGAAACATGGTTTATAGCCTCATATATGGTCAAGTTTTTTAAAAGCTCTGTACTTGAAAAGAGCACATATCTTGTGTTATTTGGTAGAGTCGTCTTAAATTTATTCAATGAAACTCGTTAATCATGTTGTTCAGATCTCTGTCCCAGGTCAGCGAACTTTTCTATAAAGGGTAACATAGTAAATATTTTAGACTCTGCTGGGCCATATGGTCTCTACCACAACTGCTCAACTCTGCCATTGGAGCATAAAAGTAGCCAAGATCAATGTATAATTAAGCCTAGCTCTGTTGTATTTCAATAAAACTTTATGTACACTAAAATTTGAACTTCATATAATTTTTATGTATCGCAAAATATTATTCTTTTAATTTTTTTAGCTTTTTAGAAATGTAAAAAGAATTATTACTTCACAGACTGTACAAAATAGATAGCAAGCCTTATTTGACAAATAGGCCAAAGTTTGCCAATCCCTATTCTATATCCTTACAGATTTGTTTAATTTACTGTATCAATTTACGCAGTAGAAGTATGTTTAGATTTCCCAAAAGAATAGAATAGTCTCTTCAGTGCTGTTCCTT
>NW_012144633.1:446937-466092 GCF_000956105.1 Propithecus coquereli | reverse complement strand
TGCCTTCTCTTTACTCATATTTTTTGGCCCCCTTTTGCTTCTGGAATCATATTGAGCATGCATTTTGTATTCTGTGTCTGATAATTCCAATATCTAAAGTACTATGGGTCTAATTCTACTTTCTGTTGTTTCTTCTGGCTCTTACTTGATTCAAATGCTTTGCTTCATTGTGTCTTTGGTACTTTGTGACTAGAGGCTGATTATTAATTTTTATTATTGCTTTGATTCTAAATTGTTTGGGCTGGTATAAAGGTGTGTTTCTTTAGAAAGTATTTTAGTTTCAGAAAGGATATTAGCAGGTAGTAGGGAAACCAGTAGTCTTGAATCACTTCAAGTTATTAAAGGGATTTCTAGGGTTGCCATCCAAGTGGTGTGAATTTTTGTTTCAAATCTATTAATACATAAGGATCTGCTCGTGGTTATGCAACCTCAAAGTATTTTTTTGTTCTCTCTGCTCAGCTCCACGTTTGAATATAGGCAACTTTTCTGACAGTCCTAGGGTGGAGTAGAAAAAAAACATGAGTTTCTTTCTGTTAATAATCCACACTTAGTCTAAGGGTGTAGCCCTTTAGGTCTCAGATTTTTGGTGAACTCTCCAGCCTGAGTAGGCTCTAGCTTTCATTTCTCCGTAAGTCCCAGAATGCTGGGACTTACTGAATGCTGAGAAAAAAAATGCTCAAAATCATCCAATTTGACAAAGACCACAGAGCAAAAGTCAAATTCAGTGTTATTTTTATTTCTCTGTGTTTCCACTTTCACTTAGCCCTTAGCTTGTGTTGACTTTTCTTATACTTGCCAGCTTGTAGACATTTTCAAGAAGATTGATTAAGAGATCTTTTCTAGTAGCTTTAGTTGTTTTCAGTGGAATTCTTGGTTATCCAGTCTGTGATGTTGCTGAAAATGGAACTCCAACCATGCCTGTTTCTTTCCTCTTACCTTTGGGCTGATCCTTGACCAGTTGTCTTTATTTTATTGACCCATATACTTAATAACGGAAGACAGTAGTTGGTTAAGATATCAGAATCTGTATGTTATCCTTTTTTCCTCTTATTCTTTTACCTTCCATATCCATCCTCAGCCTTCTATATCCAAATTTATCTCCCAATCTACATTTGTACCAAAATTGTACTTGTTTATCTTTACTACTCTCTATAATCTCTAGTACTTTAAAACTTCCTAACTGTTCTGTTTTCATTAATATCAATTCTGCATATTCTGGCCAAAAGCATCTACCTAATCTTCTGACCATATCACTATCCCTCTTAAAACTCTGTAATTACTAAATGTCACGTATAAGAAAAAAATCCAAGGTCTTTAACATCCTGCAAAGGCCACTCAGTTGAATCACTGTCTACTTCTCCAGGCTCTTCTCTCAACCAAACTATGCTTGATATTTATTCTCTGGTCACATTAGCCTGCTAGTAGTTGTCTGCACATACCATGCTATTCCCTACCCTATGTTATTTTTCATGTCCATTATGCTGGAATGCTCTTTCCATAGCTCACTTCTTTTGATTAAATAAATAAATAAGAGAAGGACAAGGCAGAGCAAGAAGAGGAAAAGGAAAAAAGTAGAATAAAAGATAATTCCAAAAGTATTTGTTACCGTAAAGATTATTTCTCTTCCTATTCTGAAAGTGTCACTGTTTTCATTCTCTGCCAATGTTCTGAATGTGTAAATAGGTCCAAATAAATCTTATGGCAATGGAAAATCTTAACTTGATGTATCTATCTTCTTTGGTTCTTCTTATTAGTTGAGTCTCCATTATTTAAGCTGAGATTCATGCCCTAATGCTTATTTCATGGTCTGAATCTGGAGAAGTCCTAGAGATTATGCCTGGCTGGCAAGGTTCCTTGGATCCGGGATTGACGAAAGATATTTCCTATTATGACTGACAAAGTGAGGGAAATCAAAGGTTAAAAATTTAGTAAATGATAGAATCTAATAAGTCCAAAGAAATGAAGGTTTGACAGATACATGGGAGAAAATGTAGGGTTTGAAAACCAGAGTACAGAACACAAAATCTAGGATCCAGGGAGATGTAATCAAGACTCAGAAGAGTGCAGAAATTGACCAGAACAGCTTTCGCGCTACAGACAATGAACTGTCTATGTGTGAGTATGTTGGGGGAAGGTGGTGGGAGTCCTGCCAAGATTCAATGTCAAAACTAAGATATTAATAACCTGATTTTTTTCCCTATTGAGAAATAATATAATTGATGAATATCCTTAGATTGTTTCTGCCACAGTGTCTTAGGTAGCTTACACTGTATCAAAACTTAATGAATGATAGATATAATTGATAGAATACTTACATTGTTGTGATTGATTTTACTTGAACCTCACAGGAAAAGGTCACAAAAATCAGTCATCAATGGCACATAAGAGTGAAATCCATGAACCTTCACCAGAGACAGTTCAAGGCGAACCTCCACCAGTGACTCCTGTGGAGGTTCGCCTAGGCACCTGGTTTACAACCACAACTGAAGGAAATCGGATTGGCACCAAAGGATTAGAAAGAATAGCAGATTTGGCCCCATTTTTATCCTTTCGGGCCACAGATCCTGTCAATAGAACGGTATGGCAAACTATATTATATACTGCAAAATTTTCTAAATCCTTAGAATTCTGAAGCAGGACATAGAAGAGTGCCTGGTGAATAATAAATTTTCAATAAATATTTGTTATGTAGTGGATAGGTGGATGGATAGATGGATCTACCTTCTCAAATCTAAAAATATCATGTGGTATATTTGACAAACATAGTATATCAGGAATTACTAATTTTTTGTATAAAGGTATGTTTAGGAGACAACTTCTTCAGAATGAAATACTAATTTTTGAAGTGAGAGGCAGGTCATGAATTTTCTATATCACTTTTAAGATATGTATGAGTAAAGATGTCATGAGTTTCCTTATGTTGAATGTATTTGTGTATATATCTTATCTCCTGGAAGCAAAAATCTATGCTCTATTCCTACTTCTTTGTGTCCATCTGCAGTTAGTGATAGAAATTTGCTCATGATCCTTGATTTTGAAGAATTTATGGTATATTTAAGGAGATAAGACAGGCTCATGTCAAGTAACTCAAGAATTCAACACCATAGAGCAACTGTACAAAAGAATTTATTTGTGGCATAACAATAAGTGACAAGTTAGTGGTATAGAAAATAATGTTTTGTTTATGATATAAAACGGAAACTCCTGGGATGAGCAATAGCACCTTCTATGTGTCAGGATTTCTTTTATGGGTTTATGTCCCATAATCTCATTCAGTCCTTACACCAATACATCATCACACAGCTGAGGAAATGGAGCCCCAGGAAATTAAGTTACATGGTCAAGAGTACACACCCAGGGAATGCCGAAGCCAGGATTAGAACCAGTTTTTGGTGACTAAAAACTAGGCTTTTTCCATTCTTTAGCTATTCCTCTAAAATCTTATGTGGAGCTTTTCAGCACCCTGTAAATCTAAACAAAATGAAGATTTTCCTAGGTGCCTTATCTCTGGCTTCTGGACTTCCTACCCTTGTTTGCAGCCGCATGCTACTGGTCAGAAGCAAAATGCTTGCTTGCTAGTGAGATGAATGCTGTTACCAAACCAAACATATTTTCCTTTCTTCTTCAGCCTACTTCTGAACCAATTTCATAATTTCTTACTTTGTTTGCTAGTTGGGTTTTTTTTTGTAAGATTCAAAGTACATACCATCTAAGAAAGTTTGGGTTCTTTTGTTTGTTTTGAGGGTTTTGTGGGGGTTATTTATTTATTTATTTGTTTTAGTTACTTCATATAACTCCTTTTAATTCAGCCTCTGAGGTAGATTATTTGGCTTAATATGCGAATTTTATTAGCATTTCTTAGTTAACTTTTAACTTCTCTTATTCTTGTTACCACTTAAAAGCATGAACCACCGTTGAAGAGCCGGGATTCAAGCATGAATTAAACACCAAAAACCTAACAATAATAGCAATAATAATATTTACTGAGCAGTCATTGTGTGCCAGGCCCCATTCTCTGCACTCTCCACATACTAACTCATTCAATTCTCACAACAAACTATTGTTGTTTCCCTTTTATAGATGAGGCAACTAAGCTACAGAGAAGTTGGTTAATTTGCCAAAGATCACAACTTCCTGTGAAGTTCAAGTAAAATCAATCACACAGCAAATGGTATAATCAGAATGCGGACCCCAAAATTGCATTCCAGATCCCACATACTAAACAACTATGTGAATAGGGCCAAGAGACTGACATGATTATATGAAACAAAATTGAAAATGGATATGTTTTTTTACAACCCCTGACATGAAGTATCACATTTTAAAAGAGTAAGCCCTGCCCTTGTGGTGAGGCAGACCTGGGTTTGAGCCTCAGCCACAGTCTTACTAGATGAATAATTTTGGACAAGTTTCTAATCTGAGTTTCTTATTCATAAACTAGAGATAATAGTCATTGCCTGAAATAGTTGGGAAGATTAATGCCAGACCCGGCACCATCAGGTGTTTGGAAACATTCTTGTTTCAGGGTTGTTACCACCACTAAGAATAACAACTATTATCCCACTCTATGGTGACCCGTAGTGTTATGAAATGTTATGTTTGAATAATTCTAAATAATAATATGTAAATATCTCTACTATATAAATAGCCAGTATTAATAATTACTAACTTGATGACCAACAATGTTTGAAACACTTCGCCACCTCATCTCATTTAATCCACAAACATTCCCAAGAAGATACTAGTGTTGGCTCCATTTTTCATAGGAGAAAACAATAGCACAACATGCTTAAGTCCCCCAGCCATCCGTGGAGCCAGGATTTGAACTCAGGCACCTTAACTCCAGAGCTCTCACTCTCAACCACCACATTATACGACAGTATTTCTTATTTCACCTTCCTGGAGGAAAGCAATGATAAGAACGTAAAATAATGATCAGCATGCGTTTCTCTCTTAAGTAGTGGTTTCTGCCTACCATAAAGAGGTAAGAAGGTGATCATCACCTGCTCACAATAGCCCTAGACATTTGAGTCACAACTCATTCTCACATCCATGCAGACTCTTCAGTGAAACACTGTGTTCCTTTTAGGTAGTATAGTTCAAGTTTAGAAAATGTCCAACAGTTGAAATATACATTATATAATTTACAGCACTATAGTTGCAGGTTGGGCTTTCCAGAAGCAAACACCGAGGTGGAGTTTGGAGTGCAAGATCTTTATCAGGCACACCATCTGTGAAAGGAAGGATGAGCAGGCAGCCACGCATGGGCAGAGGAAGGAGCTGAACTGCGGTACAAACATAGCAAAGCCGCAGTCAGCTGGCGGGGAGCTCAGGAGCAAGTACACCTGTGTCCTATTGTCCCAAGTCTGGTAGAAGTTTTAAATTCTTCTAAATTTAGACACAGCTACTAGAGAAGGATGTGAGTCAGGTGAAGCATCTCTCTGTAGCTGAGGCAGATGCTGAAAGAGCTGAAAGCTGGCAACTGTTTGCTGACTGTGCACCCCGCAGCTCGGGAGCAAGTCCTTTGTTGAAGAGGGTTCTGGGCCATATACCTCCATGTCCATCACATCTACACACAAACCGACACACACACCCCTGGAAGTTTAGAGCTTCTCTAGCGGCATAGTCCGTTCAGGCTGCTGTAACAAAGTGCCATAGACTGAGTAACTTGTAAACAACAGAAATGTATTTCTCACAGTTCTCGAGGATGGAAATCCAAGATTAGGGTGCCAGTGTGGTACCGTCTGGTCAGCACCCTCTTCTGGGTTGCAGACGGCCAAGTTCTCATTTTGTCCTCACATGGTGGAAAGAGAACGTGAGAGCTCTTTGGAGGTCTTCTATAAGAGCACTGATTCTATTCATGACGGCTCCTCCCTTATGACCTAGTCGCCTCCCAAAGCCCCCATCTCCCAATACCATCACCGTGGGGGTCAGGATTTCAACATATGCATTTTGGCAGACACAAACATTCAGTTCATAGCAGCTTGTCAGTGATTTAGCTACAGTACAAAAGGGCCTGATTGTTCTTTCAGACTGAAGGACTTGCCAGGATTAGCTGAATTGTTTCTGTGATTACTACGCTAGTCCTTATAATTAAAGCTCTTTGGTAGTGTTTTGCCCCCTTAGCATAAAGGCCGAAGTTCTTAATATGTCTGAAAGCCCTCCCCAACTTGGTCGCTAGCTTCCTAGCTCATCTGCTCCCATCTCCTCCTCCCTGGGGTCCTTTGTCTAGCACATGCTTCACTCATGTTTTAACTCTGCACCAACACACCAAGTCTGAGCTCAGTATCAATTCCCCAGACAGGAATTCAGACAGGTCAGGACCCTCACTACAGACACCAGCAGCCCCACGAATGTCCCCTTCAGTAATTTCTTTAGTGACTCTTCTTCTGGTCTATAACCTCTACAGAATAGGAATGAAACTTGTGTTTTGTTCATCATTGTATCTCCAGCACCTATCACTGCGCACAACACATGGTCAGCACTCCATAAATTTGTGTTCAACTAGATTGCATTGGAATAGACCTGGAACATACCGGGCTGACAAAGTGGCTACCTTTGTCTTTCTGTCTCGGGTGATAGAGCTATTTTCCTTCTTGGACCTTCTATCTATTTTTCACAATAATACTCTCTACCTGAACAGAAGGGATTATGGGTTAAAATTGACAATCAAAACTAACAGAATATAATAGACTTTCATCTATCACTACATTTACTCAACTTTAGGGAAGCATAGAAGACAGGAAACACAGCAAGATCAGTACACCATCCTTATCCAACTGAGAGTCCCAGCAGCAACCCATGTACATAGCTTCTTGTACCCCTCAGCTTACATAGGCATGCATGGCAACTGCAGACATGAGCACATGCATGTGAGGATCAACTTGACACAGAGACACTGAGGCCTCTGTCCCCCACCAATCCTCAAGTACAGTTCCAATAACATTGGACCTGATACCTGCAGGCCGTCTTGTAGCTCACTCATTCAGGGTAGCTCTGCAGAGCAGGGGTTTCACAAAAACAAGGCAGCCACAGCATGCCATATCTATCATTACTTTGCAGTTTCCAAGCAAACAGGACCTGTGGTTATTTTCTAGGTCAACTCAGTCCACATGTTAACTCTTCATTCACAAATATGCCCTTACTTGTTGAGTGACCTTGAGCAAGTTTCTTAACTTCTCCAAGCCAAAAGTTCCTCATGTGTAAAATGAGGATACCACTGCCTGACTCCCAGAGTTGTTGTAAAGGTTAGGTCAGGTGGATAAGATAAAACTTTTGCTTGTAAATAAATAACCAGCATTTTGATGATGCCATCTTTGTATTCAATGGGCATAAAAATGAGCACTTGGGATTAACCACCTGTCCGAATGATTGTGCTCTGCCTTTACATATTCAGGTTATGACAACTCGGGAAGACAAAGTGGTCATTGTTGAAAAGAAAGATGGTACTCGGATAGTGGATCACGCTGACGGTACCAGAATTACAACCTTTTACCAAGTTTATGAAGATCATATTATTCCTCCAGATTATCAAGAAATAAGTAAGTTTTATTTTTCAAGTACATGATATATTTTATAACTCTTTAGCATAAGCTAGATAGAATCTTCACTGATTGCTAAATACACACATAAGAAGAATTTTTAAGCTGGGCGTGGTGGCTCACTCCTGTAATCCTAGCACTCTAGGAGGCCAAGGTGGAAGGATTTGCTTGAGCTCAAGAGTTCAAGACCAGCCTGAGCAAGAGCGAGATCCCATCTCTACTAAAAATAGAAAAAATTAGCCAGTCGTGGTGGCACATGTCTGTAGTCCCAGCCACTTGGGAGGCTGGGGCAGGAAGATCACTTGAGCCCAGGAGTTTGAGGTTGTTGTGAGCTTGTCTGATGCCATGGCACTCTAGCCCCGGTGACAGAGGGAGACTCTGTCTCAAAAAAAAAGAAGAATTTTTGATGAAGTCAGCCAACCAACCAAAGAACACTCATGCAGTTCAAAGCAGGGCCTATAAGGAACATTTATTATTATTATTATCATCATCATCAATTTGCTATTTTTTGTTTTTAATTTAATTTATTTTAATTGATAAATAAAAATTGGATATATTTATCATGAAAATGAGGCTTTGTAACATATATATATATATATATATGCTGTGGAATGACTCAGTCATGTTAATTAACATATGCATTACCTCACACCCATTTTTTTTAGTGGTGAGAATGCTTAAATCTGTCCTCTTAGCAATTTTCAAAATATAATATATTATTATTTATTATAGTCACCATGTTGTGCTGTAGATCTCTTGAACTTATTCCTCTTATCTAATTGATATTTTGTATCCTTTGACCAACATCTCCTCCACCCCCAACCCCTGCAGCCCCTGGTAGCCACCATTCTATTCTCTACTTCTGTGAATTCAACTTTTTTAGATTCCACATGAGTGAGATCGTACAGTATTAGTCTTTCTGTGCCTGGCTTATTTCATTTAACATAATATCCTCCAGGTTCATCCATGTTGTTGCAAATGACAGGATTTCCTTCTTTTTTAAGGCTGAATAATACTCTACTGACTATATTTACCACATTTTCTTTATCCATTCTTCCACTGATGGACATTTAGATTGATTCCAAGTCTTGGCTGTCGTTAATAATGCTTCGATGAATATGGGAATGCAATAGGACTTTTTATTATGATATTTATCCTTAATAGAGAGGGGAGTGATAACAGCTCACCTAGTTGGTTCCTGAATAGTAATAGTCTTTCCCATTTTACCACTAGAGAATTATGGTCCTGAGTGGTGGCAACTAAAATCTAATAACCATGATTCATCTGTCCTGGATATTAGCTCTCAGACCTGTTTCCTTTGATCTTCAAGGCATGTAATTTGCACAAGTAGGTAAACTCAGATAGGTCTTTCTTCAAGTCTGAGCATGTCTCTCATTGTTAGAAAAGTGGTGTAAGAGAGAAGGAAGCTACAGCTGCTGGAACCTGCTCAAAGAATCTAAAAGCCTACCACTCTTCCTAACCTAAACTTAAACAATATTTTTAAAGACAAATTATTCCCTAACTCCTTTTTCCTTCATGTCAAAGTTTTCTTTATTGTACATATTTAAAGTGTACAATGTGATGTTTTGATATTCATATACATAGTGAAATGATTACTAAAGTCAAGTAAACTAGCATGTCCACCACTGCACATAGTTACTTAAAATCTACACTCTTAGAAAATTTTCATTATACAGTATTATTGACTGTAGTCTTCATGTTGTACATTAGATCCCTAGACTTGTTCATCTTACATAATTACAATTTTATACCCTTTGATCTATATCTCCCATGCCCCCATAAAATCATGCATGTCATATTATGATGTGCTAACTTTATTTTTACTTATATAAAGAGAGACATTCTTACACATTTGTACAAGGAAACAGGTACAGGGGTGCTACTTGCAATGCTGAGTATAATATTGAAATATTGGGAAACATATCTGTCCATCAATGGCAAACTACAAAAGTAAAATGTGATATATTCCTACAAAGGAATACTATATAATGGTTAATAGGAATCACACACACATATAAATATATCTAGACACACATATATGTTAAGATGGTTGGAGGTCTTGAAACATTGTTAAGTGAAAAAAGCAAGTGTAGAGTGATAGCATACAGTAATTATACAATTATATAATGACATAAAGTAATATTAATTTATATAAGTTTAAAGCCACAAATATTATATATTGTTCTTGATATATATATTTATATAAAAGCATAAAAATGGCTTGCAAGAGGGAAATAAACCCAAGCATAAGGAGAAACTTCAACTTGATCTGTAATCTTTCTCTTATATACCTATTAAAAATATTGAAGCAAATATGACAAAATAGTAACAAGCATAAATTTTGATTGGTGCATACATGAGTGACTAAATTATATTTTATGCTTTTCAATTTTTCAAATTGAAAAATCGGATGTTTTCAATTTCTCCAAATAAAAAGAGTAGTAAGAACAAGGCAGTATACTAAATTAAGCAGGAAGATTCATTCTGAAACAATTATTCTGAATTGACAAGGAGAGTAGGCCACATTTCAGCCCTGCAGAGTTCTCAGCACTCGGCCTCTCCTTTCCAATTGTATTTTTTCCATGGGGAATCAGACAGCCAGGAGGCAGCGGCACGATCGACAGGCTGGGGTCTGTTTCTCAATGTACGCATTCTATCAGATCTGCTCACCTTGTGTTTGCTTGCAGACGAAAGTCCTCAGACTTTCACCAGGCAGGTAAAGTGTATGCGGATAGAAAACTCACACTATGCCACTGTTATCACCAACTGTGAGGACAGTAGCTGCTGTGCCACCTTTGGAGATGGAACATCTATTATTGCAAAACCACAGGGAACATACCAGGTAAGTCTAGGAGGAAAGTAAGAAGTGTCAAAGGTAAGTGTCCATTTGTCTAAGAAAACTCACTCCTTTGGAGGGGTGAAAATACCTGCAATATCTATTACTCTTGCTTTCTTTTCTCACCTGATCTTAGAATATACTTCTCAGACTCTTATTTATTCATCTTCTTTTTATAGTCCATTCCAGAAAAAAACATTGCTCTGCTTGTTTTACAAAGTTTTGGATCAAGGTTATAAACTGAAATGCGTTTGTTAAGGATCTCTTATGTGCTAGGCATGGTGGGTGTTAGAAGCACTTAGATGATCTGGCCTGTGCCTACCAGACTAGCTTCACCTCCTACCACCTGGACCCTCATTCTTCTTTTCCATGCCTCCTATTTTGAGTCATCCTTCCTCTACTTAATGTTGCAGCGGGACAGGAGAGAGCACGTGGTCTGTGTAGTCCTCGAAGGGCAGTTCTCCCAGCTGAAGCAAAGCTTTGTCCTTGGAAGTTTAAGGAAGGGCACTGTTAGCATCTCTTCCCACCTCCCTGTATTTCCTTATTAAACACAACCACCCTGTGTCAGCTTGCAGTCCCTTTAATCGTAGAAGGATTTGCCTTCACTTTTATACTTACTGGAGAAGGGGCACACGAGCCAAGATATCACATACAATGTCATGATATGCTAAGAGCTCAAAGCCAGAAGATGATGGACAGAGACCTCACAAATAATTGTTACTGTGAAAGTTGCTGAAGCCAGTTTATTCCTTCCATCTCTCCTGATAATGTTATCCTTCTCCCTCTTTATTGGTGTAAATTATTATGGGGCAAGGAAGGTTTTCTGCAAGTGAGAGATGAAAGAAAACGTAGGTGCAAGTTTTCATGTCCATGGATTACACAATGGTTTCCTAGATATGATATGAAACGCACAAGCTTTATCAAAATCAAAAAAAGTTTTTGACTCAAAAGACACCACCAAGGGAAAAGATAAACTATAGAATCAAAAATATTGTTTGCAAATCATATAGCTGATAATGGTCTTGTGTACAGAATATATAAAGAATTCCTACAACTCAACAATAAAAAGACTAGTAACCCAATTTAAAAATTAGCAAAAGATTTGAATTTTTCTAAAGAAGATACACATGTGGCAAATAAGCCATGAAAAGATGCTCAACATCATTAGTCATTAGGGAGATGCAGATCGAACCACAGTGACATGCCACTTCACACCCACTATTTGACTGTAATCAAAAAGACAATCACAAGTATTGACAAGGATGTGGAGAAATTGAAACCCTCATACACTGCTGATGGGAATTCATAATTGTGCAGTTGCTTTGGAAAACAGTTTGGCAGTTCCTCAAAAAGTGAACATAGTTGTCATATGATCCAGGAATTCCACTCCTAGATATATAGCCAAGAGAAATTAAAATATACATCTATACAAAAACTTGTAAACAATATTAATTGCAACATTTTTAATAATAGAAAAATGTGAAAACTCAAAGGTGTATCACCTCATGAGTGGATAAGCAAAATGTGGTAAAGCCATACAATAGAATATTATTTATCCACAAAAGTGAATGAAATACTGATGTATGCTGCAACATGAATGAATCTTGAAAACATTATGCTAACAGAAAGAAGCCGGACACAAAAAGCCACATAGTACATGCTTCCATTATATGAAATGACTAGAATAGGTAACTCTACAGAGACAGCAGATTAGTGTTTGCCAAGGCCCAGGGGCAAAGGTGAGATAGAGTGACTGCTAATGGGATCAACGTTTCTTTCGGAGGTGATAAAAATGTTCCGAAATCAGTGATAATGGTTTCGCAAGTTGTTTCATATACTGAAAACCACTGAATTATACACTTTTAAAGGGTGGATTTATGGTATACGAATTATATTTCGGAAAAGAGCCTATCTGAAGCAGAAGCCATTACATAAAAGCTATTACTTAAGGATTATGTCAGCCACCAGAGGAGTGAGGACAAATAATAGCTTCTAAGAGCATTTATCCCATGGCTTTTGACCCTTTTGGAGATGCTTCTTGTCCAAGAACACAAAGGAACCCAAACATTTTTTATAGGACTACTTCTGTTTACTTTGGTGAAAATATACTAAATATTGGAAATAAAAGGGCTCAGGACAATTACTTAGAAGGGATATTAAAGTGAGTGGTAAAATGTGAGGGCACAGGAAATCGTGTCTTAATTATTCAGTATGCCTCCTTATCAAGTAGTCTTCCCAAACCTTGAGCCTTTTCTTGGGTAATGTTTTCTTCCTGGAAACACAGTTTGTGACTAGGATCTATGAATACTCTTTTTCCTAAAGTGATTTCCCAACTCCATCAAATTGAACAAGAAAATTTTTAAAATTTCCTTCTTTCTGTTACCCTTTCAGGTGTTACCTCCAAACACAGGCTCTCTTCACATTGATAGAGATTGTTCCGCTATATATTGCCATGAATCAAGCAGTGATATATACCATCCTTTCCAAAAGCGTGAGCAGCTGAGAGCCAGCAGGTACATCATGAAGCACACTTCAGAGGTTGTCTGTGAGGTTCTGGATCCTGAGGGAAACACTTTTCAGGTAAAGTTCATCTTTAGTATGTAGAGAGAGCCTGTGGCTTTGCTTTTGAGATATTTCAGACTAGACAGCTTCCATGTAGATTTTTACCTTAGTTTCCTTGGGATTAGTTACCCACTTACTGCCAATACCTTGGGCAACCAGTAATGAATGTCAATATATTTTTTTCTTTATTTTTAAGTGTACTTCCATAGGGGATGGCATAGTAGAAATGTTAAAGCCAAATAAATAATTAGAACAGAAAGGAAGGAACATTAGCAGACATCTAAAAATAATGCCAATAAAAAGAATAGTATCCTCATCCCCATCCCCACACCGTCTGGGGGATGGATATGCTTGAAGCTCTGACTCAGGTGGGGCAAGGACAATATATGTAACCTAAACATTTGTACCCCCATAATATGCTGAAATAAAAAAAATAACAAAAACAAAACGAAAGAAGAAGAACATTTCATGACACATAAAAATCATAGGAAATTCAAATTTTAGTGTTATTATATAAGGTCTTGTTGGAACACAGCCGTATTCATTTGTATATATACTGTCTATGGCTACTTTTGCATAATAATGGCAGAGTTGAGTAGTTGCAACAGAGAATGTATGCCCTGAAAACTCCAAAATATTTACTATCTGGCCCTTGACAAAAAAAGATTTGCCAACTCCAGCTCTAGGCAATTATCTTTATTTTTTTTTTCACTTTCATGCAACAGTGGAATTCTGTCCATCGGCTAGTGAATATGAAGTTATTTTTTAGATTTGGTGTCATACCACAGAATTCCTAACTGTTTTTGTATGCAGACAGGCCCTGATCCAGCTTATTTTCTCTTTGCTAAGTAACTGAGACTTCACAGCATGAGTTCAAGCTGACAAATTTCAACTTACAAGAAATTGAAGTAGAAACTTAAAGCTCAAAACCGTCTAGGGTGAAATGTCTGGGTTGTCTAGGCCAAGCATTTTTCCAGGCATTGATACTTCTCCTGGGCATTGTCTTCAGTGGTCTTTCAGCCTAAACCACTCTCCTTCCTAGGGAGACCCATGCCATATTTGGACTGTATAAAGGGATAGAGCATTTTTTCTCATATCGATACTAAATGTTTCTGTATGAATTCTATACACAAGTATTAAGTCTGTGCTTAGAATCTGAGAGTATGATCCTCTTGCGTAGATGGTGCTTTCACTATTTCAAGACACCTATCACATGAGTACCTGTTTCTCCGTGTTTAAATTACCAATTCCTTGAACTAATGTTCATAATATAAGGTTTTGAGTTTCCTCCCCATACTTTCTTCAATAAATGTTCCAGTTTATTTTCACATTCTCAGTGTGGCTTATAAGTAATATAGCTGTGCTGCTTTTTACTTTTATTAATCCAATATATACTTAGCAATACCTTCCAAATAAGCATCTCTGATTTTCTTAGCATGCCAAAAGATCACCTGCTTCCTCAAATTGGATCAGCAGAAATGTAAGCATTTTAGGTTTTTTTTTTCTTTTAGTTGCTTATATACTTTGTCTCTTAGGTCATGGCTGATGGTAGTTCATCAACAATATTACCTGAAGAAAAAATGGAAGATGATTTAAATGTAAAAACTGAGAGCTATGATAGTTTATCATATATTGACCTTCAAAAGAATCATCAGCAAATCTATGGTGAACATGTCCCCAGGTAAAACGATAATAATACCATGACTTTTACTTTCAATTCTAAGTTCAAGAAGTATTTTAACTGAATATTTCAAATGATTAGATTTTTATTTCTTCAAATAGGTTTTTTGTTATCTATGCTGATGGATCAGGAGTGGAACTTCTTCGAGACAGTGACATAGAAGAATACCTATCATTGGCATATGGAGAATCAACTACTCTTGTTCTCCAAGAGCCTGTGCAGGAACAGCCAGGTAAGAACCCATAGTGTCTGGAATGCTTTGTGTCCCTCCACCAACTCTCATCCTCCTACTATCCAATCCACCCTCGTGTTACCTTCTCTACTTTTTCTACCTTGCTCACTTTTCTACTCTACTTTCCACCTAGTCATGTTGACCTATTTACATAGCTACTTGAATCTTCATACATATCAAGAGATAGCTGAGCATTAACCTATATAAATTGCATGTAACCCTCTCCTACCGATAAGCAGATTTTTATCTGTGTTTAGGTATGTACCAAGGTTCTTATTTATGAGTTTAGTTCATTTTAGTAAGAAAAACCAAAGAACAGTGAGACACCTCTTGTAAGTTCATTTTCGTCATTTTGAAGATGTTTCCTTGATGAAATTGAATACAATAAGTAAGTACGTTTGATATGTGAGTTATAATACCAACCTGAAATATATGATAAGTTACATAAGTTATATTCATTGGGTATTTATGTCATTTTCATCAATTTCAAAGAAATTGGTACATGGCTAGAGGTTAGAGATACATATTGCATTAAGTAAGAGTCATCAATATATGTAATATGTGTATTTAAATATAGATAAACACCTACATGTTCTCTATGTACAAAACCTATGTGCTATGCCTGAGTTTATGCATGTGTTTCTTTTCATCTTTTCTCTGTTTTAGAGGGTATATTTTGTGTACATTTATGAATATGCCTGTGTCTCTGTGCCCTCATATCTTTTAGTGTATCAGTGCACATATGTCTGATGTGAACATACCATGCTCTTTGTGAATATACAGAGTTGGGGGCTCTGACTGGCTATGCAGTGCATGTGTGGAACTGTGTGAGAATAAGAATTCATCTCAAATTGCTGTGTTAGTCAGTCACTTAACTGACATCTACTTGGCAGCCACCATATACCAAACACTGGCAGGGCTAAGAATTAGGAATACAATGATGACCTAAAACAGGCATCGACTCTGCTTCCATGGAGCTTACAGTTTAATTGTAGAGATAGGTGTTAATTATATAGCTGCACAAATAACTGTATGATCATAAATTGGGATGAGGTCTATGAAGGAAAGGAGCATGGTTCTACGAGAGAATCTAACAGAGGAACCTGATGTAGCTTAGAAGACTTCCCTGAAGACACTTGAGCCAAGACCTAGAGGATAGGTAGGGGTCGATTAAGGTAAGGAGGAGAGCTTTCTCAGAAAAGAAAACATAAAGAAGGAAGCATAAAGCATTGGAGAACAGGGGAGAAAGGTAAACGTAGCTGTAGCACAGAGGGGGAAAATGATGCAAGCTGAGGCAGGGGCAAGAAAATGTTAAGGACTCAGCTTTATCTCATAAGAAATGGGATGTCAAGAAAGAGTTTTAATCATGAATTAACATTGTCAGTCACCCTGACTGCAGAGGGAGGTTCATTTACAGAGTACATGTGGGTGGAAATGCCATTTGTTGCTATAGTCTAGAACGGGATCTTTCTGAGGCACGTAATCTAATGTACAGTCTGTGGAGAGAGAAGATGCAGATGAACTCAAAAAATTTTAATGTGTTTTGCTAGATCCTAAGTTAAAAAATAAAATAAAATTAATTAATTTAAAAAAATTATTGGTAGAACTGACAGGACTTGGGTATGGTTGCTGAGGGACAGTGAGGTGTCAATGAATACTTCTAGGTGATCTAAACCCAGTCCGTAGGTGCTACAGCGACTAAAAGCCGTATCTTTCTTGTTAGATTGTAAGGTCCTTAAGCATAATCACTGTGTCTTGCTTAACTTTCATGTAGAAGGCAATTCGAAACGTGTTCGCTGAATTTAGTGAATGCATACTGAATTTCTCAGAATAATTTTCGTGGGTAAATGGTCTTCTGATAACTCTTTTTAAACCAGGTACCCTGAGCATCACAGTCCTTCGCCCTTTTCATGAAGCATCACCATGGCTAATGAAGAAGGAATTAGATACAATTGTTCCTCCTAATCTCCAGTCAAGGTCATGGGAAACATTTCCCGCAGTTGAGGTACACATTTTCTGCTGAAAAGTCACTTTATTTCATATGCATCTATCAGTGAACTGGAGTCTCAGGTCTGCTCCCATGTATTCATGTATTTTCATCCCTGTATAAATTGCTAATGGGCTCAAGGAATTTTATGTTTGAATATTCTAACATTTGCAGATGTGGCAGTAACATTTTAGAGGAATATTCCTGGCTAGCTAATTCAGTTTAATTTCTTTTATCCTATATTGCAGGCTTGAACATCTTCCTATAATATGAAAATATCCTTTCTGAGTAATCCAAGTTACACCTCTCTCATCATGGAACTCCTGATATGATGCCATACGGAAATCTTCCCCCCTACCATTTCTTATCTGATAGTTTTAACACATAATTTTAGATCTTTCACTCTCCCTCTATTTTCCTTCATATGTTAAAAGTGCACCAACTGAGCATATAAGAATAATGTGAAAGATTATATACGGATTTGCAACTGTAATGTTAGGAAGTAAACATTATAATTATGTCTGAGTAGAGAAGCCCCACCTAAAGTTTTTTAAAGGATGAAAGAAAATATCTTGGGCAAGAATCATGAAGTCCTGCAGCTTGCCAGATTTGCTATTTTATTTTGCAAGCAATTTATGTAGTATGTCCAGCATATTTTCAGATGTTAAATTATTAAATCAATGAAGATATGAATAATGAGATCAGAGAGAGATACTAATGTTAAATAAAGAGGATAATGTTTTTGAGTTATGATAATTTTTGCTGCCCTACACTAAATCTTATAATAGCAAGAGCACAGATGATGAACACTTAAGATAACAAAGACCTCCTACCCCTCTGGTTTAATTTGGTCACTGTAATCTACATGATGAGAATGAGGTATTCCTGGTTCTACCACTTATTAATGTGTATTGGAGACAAGTCACACTGGATCTCCATTTCCTTCTCTGAAAATGAGGAGATGACACCATGGTGACCACATGGCTCACTAAGGCTATATCCAAGTTGAAAGTACTACGTGATGACAAAGAATATGCCACATCTGAGATTAATGAAGGAATTTTATTCTCTTCCTCTGACACTCTTATGTTATGAACTTCTACACCTGGCAGGAGTGGCCCAGCCCCAGCAAGCCCCTGCGTGCTTGTCACTGGCCAGGCCTTTAAAAATGAAGCACATCAGGCACACTTCAGGACATAGGTCAGCAAAGCACACCACTCCTGAAAATCAATTACAAATATAACATAGAGATGTAAGTTGACTCTAAGGCAGACATTTCTGCCCACAAGATCCTGAGAAGACTCTGGAGGCATGCTTAACCTAGAATGAGCTCAAAAGTAGTCCCGATCTATGCAATGATTTCTCTCTCAGAGAATCTTTCTAGGTCAAAATTAACATGGAACCAGAAAGTTAAAGACTGCTTAATTCCAAATGTCTTAGGTTATCTGTGGGTATAAGAGAATAGTCACATACATTTGTCATAAGCTAGGCTGCTGTTGAATTACCATAGCACAGCATTGCTCAGGGATTTTAAAATATCCAGATTCTTGGTAACACACATAAAGAGAAAAGCTTGCCCAACTTTATTGGTAGTTTTCCTTACATTTGCAGAACACTTTAAGGTTAACGATCTTTTTTTTCACCAGCATATCCCTATCAGGTGCTTCCTGATATAGCTATCCAAGTAATAAGTATTGAGTAAAAAAATAAATAAATACAATAAAATAAACCAAACATTCTTATTTCTTCGGTGGTACTTTTGCTTTGTTTTGTTAACAGAAAAAAACTCCAGGACCTCCATTTGGCACTCAGATTTGGAAGGGCCTTTGCATTGGGTCCAAGCAGCTAGTGAGTGCCCCAGCACCTATACTCAAGGGCCCCAAGGTGCTACAGATGCGCCAGTTCATTCAGCACGAGGTCATAAGGGATGAGGTGAAACTGAGGCTGCAGGTTTCCCTTAAGGTAAAGGAATCCAGGTAACCTGACCCAGAAGAATCAGGAACAGGGCAATTGTTGCTCTTGGTTTTCTGAGGAACTTGAAATTATGTAATTCTACCAAAATTTATCTAGTGCAGCACAAAAATGTCAATCTTCCAGAGAGCAAAAGATTGAAAGGTAGAAAATACTTAATGGTTCCCATAAGGTATAGAATTTTTTTTAGCATATGCACAGGTATAAAGATATAGAAATTAAAGAATCCCCAAAGACATTGAGAATGTAAGAAACTTTTATATATATGTGATTGCTATATGGAGTCCTCCATCTTTCTCCCTATATATAAAACTGGTCTAGTGA
>NW_012144633.1:444711-446887 GCF_000956105.1 Propithecus coquereli | reverse complement strand
AGGCTGCAGGTTTCCCTTAAGGTAAAGGAATCCAGGTAACCTGACCCAGAAGAATCAGGAACAGGGCAATTGTTGCTCTTGGTTTTCTGAGGAACCTGAAATTATGTAATTCTACCAAAATTTATCTAGTGCAGCACAAAAATGTCAATCTTCCAGAGAGCAGAAGATCGAGAGGTAGAAAATACTTAATGGTATTAGGTATAGAATTTTTTTTAGCACATGCACAGGTATAAAGATATAGAAATTAAAGAGTCTCCAAAGACATTGAGAATGTAAGAAACTTTTATATATATGTGATTGCTATATGGAGTCCTCCATCTTTCTCCCTATATATAAAACTGGTCTAGTGACTGCTAGAAAGATAGAATCACGCATTAACCTAATACTTGTCCGTAGAGGAAAAGGATTGTTGGCTTTGGAAGTGTTGTAAGAATTTGTAAATATATAGTTAATTGTGTGATTATATCTGATAATGTCTCACTCCAGTTTGTTAACTCCCTTAGAAGAGGAATTATATGTATTTTGTTTATGGTTATATACCCAGCACCTGGCATAGAGCAGGGGATCATTATTTATAAAAATGGATCAAATATTTATGGAAAAAATTCAGTATATTTCTCTTGGAAGGAAAGGCATGGAATAGGCAAATTCCATTCACAGATAAAAATCATAAAGACTGTACCTGAAAGGCTCCTAGAAATCATCTAACCCAACTCTGTCTATTTTATTGATGAGGACACTGAATCACAGAGTTAGCAGCAGGGCCTCTCCAAGTTCTATCCTATGACCCCTAAAGCTTTGCTTTCAGACTCTTCAGGCCTGTGCATATTAGCATGTTAAGGAAAAGGCTTTCCAGATTGCTTGACTAGTTGGTTGTTGAGCATTGTGAATTTATATATTCTTAATCTTTTTGTAATATTTCAAGTTGATGTTGACTATTTTGACTACTTTCTATCTTATTCCCTGTTTTAATCGATTTATTTTATTCTGCTGATCTAGGATTATATAAACCATATTCTAAAGAAAGAAGATGAGCTACAGGAAATGACAGTTAAAGATTCCAGAACTAAGGAGGAGAGGGGCAATGCTGCTGACCTCCTCAAGCTCGTTATGGTGAGAAAATGTTTTCTGTATCAGTGTTGTTACTACTGTTTCAATATGAAATGCTTCAAGACAAAATATCGTAAGGAATAGCTGTTTCTGCCACATCTTCAAAGCATTTGCTCCCTTCTCATAATTTCTAATATCTGTGGAAATCTGTTTCTTTATATATTGAATTTTCTAAATATTAATACCTTTTAGGCTCTTCCTTTGATCAAAAATAATTCTGAAGGCCCTTAAATAAAAATTTTTATTGTCTTCAGAAGAGATTGATATTCATTGAAATGCTGAGTGAATTAATGAATGAAATAGGAAGAAGAAGAGGACTTTCCACAACTTAAAATGATTTCCATTTTTAGAAATTTTTTAGGTTTCTGAAAGGAATGACTTAAAAATCAAATTTTATATTGTATTAAAAAACTATTCCATTTTATAGTAATCCTTACAAAAGATCAATTTGAACATATAAAGAATGCTTCTAAACAAACTGAATTTTGTATATAATATAATCATCATCATTAAGTAATTCTATCTTCATTTCAGTCTTTCCCTAAAGTGGAGGAAACTACAAAAAGTCATGTTACTGAAGGTAATTAGCATTTAATATTTTTCTGTAATATATTTACAAATTTCAAAGGAACGATTTTAAATACACTTATTAGTCATTCTCTTTATCTGATAACAAAGCACCACGTTCTGTCACTCTTGTTCTTGTACTGGCCATGTTGGTTGTAATGGTTTATTCTGCCTGTACTATTCTGCCTGAGTTGTGAGATCCTTGAAAACCGTGATTGCCTCGAATTCATCTTGAACTTTTATCTGTTGAATGAAAAATGTTGACATTTGACTTTTATGTTAACCTCAACTGTTTAGAGCATAGCTAAGATATAGGAAGGAAACAGTCAACCAACAGACAACCCCTGCCACACACACACAGAACTTTGAATAGCTGCAAAGTTAGCACCAAAAACCTTGCATTGACTTATGCTATGTGTAGTACAAGCAGTTTACTCTTAGACCTCATTCAAAGAGTATTTATTTGCGGCCGAGCGCGGTGGCTCACGCCTGTAATCCT
>NW_012144633.1:438763-443486 GCF_000956105.1 Propithecus coquereli | reverse complement strand
GGTGCCCTATACTTTATCTGGCAATCCTACCCTACAACATTTGAATTTGTAACCTTTGGCACAAGGGAACAGGCACAATAGAGGTAAGCACAGAGGATGCCCAGTAGTGAAAGACAAACTAAATATATATTTTAAACAAACAGATCCCAGTGGTGAACGGCCTCTTCCATAGTTCCTGACATTAATAATGGTGATCCTAAGTTAACATTTCCCCAAAGTATTTCCTAAAACACTAGTCTGTGACAACGTTCCGTCGAAAAAGAGTTTTTTACTAAAATAAGTTTGGATAATGCTATATATTGTCTTATTGTTTTAGAATCACAATGTATATTAACTAATTAAGGAAGCAGAGAAGTCCTACAGTAATGAAATATATTTTATCTTATATAAATCAGTGTTTCTCAAGCACATAACCATGGAACATGGAAGTTTTTTTTTTTTTTAATCTTTTGTTGGCATCCCACTGAGACCATGTTCTGTGAATAAACTCCGAGAATCACTGCCCAAATTATCAAACAATCATTGTCTTATATTCATGTCCTTAGATTCATGAAGCAGGTAAATATTTAGAAAAATAATTTTAATATGACAGTTAATTTGTTTTGAGATTTGCTGTTTCAAATATGAAGAAATTCAATTAAGTGGAAAACTACTTCCCCTAATGACATGGGATAAATGAGGTATCACTGCATTTTACATTTTGATTATAAATGTAATGTGTTTTCTAGTAGGGCATTTTATAAAAGTAGTCTAATTTACTATTGTATTAGAACTTGGCCATGAAAATCCTTCATAAACACTTGACAGATTAAATATAGCTCTTAAAAATCATCTCAGATGAATAATCAGGTACTTATTGTGTGTCATTCTATAAAGAAGTGGGGATAAAAGTTAAATGTATCTATTTTTAAAGTTGCAGCCCACCTAACTGATTTATTCAAGCAATCTTTGGCTACTGCTCCAAAAGTTCCACCAAACACATTTGGTAAAGATTTATTTGAAAAGAAATGGAGGTAAGCTAATTCAATAATATATTCTAATTAGTATTAGGCATACAGTGGTTGAGGAAATAGATGCAGCTATCATAACTTTGGGTGCCAACATCAATGAATTCACAGCCCTTCATCTCCTATACTGTTAATAATCCATCATATGTGCTGTTTTTCTTTTATTGTTTGTAAGCTGAGATGATTTCCCCTTTTCATCATACTTTCAATTCTTTCTCATAGGCACACAGAATCCTCAAAGCGCTGGAAAGAAAAGATAGACCAAAAGAGGTAATTCTACCCCGAAATATACATAAGCATGTGAAAAGGCCCATAGTCATAGAATCTTAGAGTGGAATAGGCTGAAAGGTCCTACCACCTAGGCTCCCTCGCTGTTATTTGACTCTATTCTACAATATTTATGCCACATGGTCATTCAGCTTCTGTGTGATGATGTCACTATCTCTTCTGGAAACCCATTTGACCATTAAATAGGTCCTCTTCCTCTGCTAAGCAAGGAAGCTCTCAATGTCCTCTCTGAGCTTCTGGTAATTCTAATATACTAATAAATGTTCTGGAACTTAATGCAGAACATCGTCATAAATTTTCAAGGATTCTTACAATTCACATGAGGAATGTGCTCTAAGTGTCGTGTGGTTGGTTTGGTTTCTTTTCAGTCCTAGCTGGAGATTTTGACTCTAGCTCTTTTTCCATAAAGAAAGGAAGCCAGATATGTTTGTTTAGTATGTAGTAGTACAAATGATACTATCATAAACATTTTCGTAGCTCTTCTTCAGAATGACTCCAGGATTTATGCTTCTTCATAAAAATGTCATGATTATCTTGTGAAATGTATGATGGAAGTGATGGGATAAAACTTTAAGTCTTATGGGTCACCTCCCGTGTACAAGGTCAAACTAGAAGGGATATACTGTCTGCAGGGGAGGAAAGCTATCACGTTTTATGTGACATAGGAGTCTTCATAAGGAAATGAAGACTCAAAAAACGGTTGAATCTGAGTATTTTTATGCTAGGTTTGATGAAGAATGGAGAGTCGTGGAGAAATACAGTAGGGCAAAAGGAATATGGTCTAATACTAATAAACTGGGAGAAATGCAGCAAGGCCAGTTTGTTCAGATTCTTCTCTGTGTCCCCGTGTCTTCAGAGATGAGGATGCTTCTTTTCTCTGGGTATAGGGAGAGCACCTCTCACATGAGGGTCTTATCATCTGCTTCATGGGAAGATCAGAAAATCTCTCCTAGGTTTTATGACCTGCTTCAGGGAAGAAGGGCAGTGGGAAAATCAGAGAGACCTTTCTGCACATGCTGTTTCTCCAATTCCTTCAGCTTAAAATATTCAATATGCCAAGGTTCCATCTTTTGAGGTAGCATGTTCTGAATCCCATCAGTCTCGTAAAATATCCCTAAAAGCATATCCAAGAGACTAGTAACAGTGATTGCCTATGGGGAAGGAGATTGAGAGGTCAAAGGCACGGTCAGATGAAGACTTCCATTTCTTTATCATATTTCAAAATATTAAGGGGGTACAAATGTTTTAGGTCATATGGATCATTTTTGTAATGCTTGAGTCCTGGCTATAGGTGTGCCTATTACCCAAATAGTGTTCATAGTACCTATTAGGTTGGTTTGTTCCCTCCCTCCACCCTACCCCCCTGGTTGATTTCCACTGAATTTTATTTCCCTCTGTGCACTTGTGCGCTCATTGGTTAGTCCCAATTTAATAGTGAGTATATGTGGTGTTTGTTTTTCCATTCTTGTGATACTTCGCTTAGGATAATGGTCTCCAGTTCCATCCAGATTGTTGAAAAAGATATTAACTAATCATTTTCATGGCTGAGTAGTACTTCGTGGTGTATATATACCACATTTTATTAATTCACTCATGAACTGATGGGCACTGGATTAATTCCACATCTTGGCAATTGTGAATTGTGCTGCAATAAACATTGAATGCAGTTGTCTTTTTGATAAAATTATTTCTTTTCCTTTGGGTAAATACCCAGTAGTGGAATTGCTGGATCAAACAGTAGGTCTATTTTAGTTCTTTGAGGAATCTCCATACTGTTTTTAATAGTGGTTGTACTAATTTGCAGTCCCACCAGCAGTGTATAAGCATTCCTTTCTCTGTCTATCCACGTCAGTATCTATTGTTTTTGGACTTTTTAGTAAAAGCCATTCTAACTGGGATAAGATGATATCTCATTGTGGTTTTAATTTGCATTTTCCTGATGATTAGTGATGTTGAAGATTTTTTCATATGTTTATTGGACATTTGTCTTTCTTCTTTTGAGAAACATCTGTTCATATCTTTTGCCCACTTTTTAATAAGACTTGTTTGTTTTTTTCTTGCTGATTTCCTTGAGTTCTTTGTAAATTCTGGTTATTAGCCCTTTATCAGATGCATAGTTTGTGAATATTTTCTCCCTTTCTGTAGGTTATCTGTTTGCTCTGTTGATTGTTTCCTTAGCTGTGTAGAAGCTTTTAGTTTAATCAAATCCCATTTATTAATTTTCATTGTTGTCATGATTGCCATTGGGATCTTCATAAATTCTTTTCCTGGGCCAATATCTAGAAGAGTTCTTCCTACATTTTCCTCTAGAATTCTTATGGTTTCATGCTTAGATCTAAGTCTTTTATCCATCTTGAATTAATTTTTGTCAGTGGTGAGAGATAGGGATCCTGTCTCTCATTCTTTTGCATGTGGCTATCCAATTTTCCCAGCACTATTTGCTGAATGGGGCTTCTTTTCTCCAATGTACATTCTTATCTGCTTTGTCAAGATCAGTTGGCTGTAGGTAGATGGTTTTATGTCTGGATTCTCTGTTCTGTTCCATTGGTCTATGTCTCTATTTGGGTACCAATACCATGCTGTTTTGATTACTATAGCCTTGTAGTATAGTTTGAAATCTGGTAATGTGATGCCTCCAGATTTGTTCTTTTTGTTTAAGATTGCTTTGGCTATTTGGGCTCTTTTCTGGTTTCAAATGAAGTGTAGAATTACTTTTTCTGGATCTATGAAGTATGACTTTGGTAACTTGATGGGAATTACATTCAATTTGTAAATCACTGTGGGTAGTTTGTACATTTTAACAATGTTGATTCTACCTATCCATGAACATGATATGTTTTTTTCCATTTGTTTTTATCCTCTGCAATTTCTTTCGTCAGGGTTTCATAATTCTCCTTGTAGAGATCTTTCACTTCCTTGGTTAAGTATAGTCTTAGGTATTTTATTTTCTTTGTAGCTGTTTGAATGGTATTGAGTCTTTGATTTGACTCTTGCCTTGACTGTTATTAGTATATAGAAATAGTACTGATTTATGTACAATTGATTTTGTATCTTGAGACTTTGCTAAATTTATTTATCAATTCCAGGAGACTCTTGGTGGAATCTTTGGGATTTTCTATTAACATATATAAGATTATATCATCAGTGAAGAGTGGTAGTTTGACCTCCTGTTTTCTGATTTGGATACCCCTAATATTCTCTTGGCTGATTGCCCTGGCTAGGACCTCTAGCACTATGTTGAATAGGAGTGGTGACAGTGAGCATGCTTGTCTTGTTCCAGCTCATAGGGGGAATGCTTCGTCTTTTCTCTATTCAGTGTGATGTTGACTGTGGGTTTGTTAGATATAGCTTGTATAATTCTGAGTTCTATGTTCCTTTTATGCCTAGTTTATTGAAAATTTTTATCATGAAAGGGTGCTGGATTTTTT
>NW_012144633.1:430874-438663 GCF_000956105.1 Propithecus coquereli | reverse complement strand
TTTTTAGTAGAGACAGGGTCTCGCTCTTGCTCAGGCTGGTCTCGAACTCCTGACCTTGAGTGATCCACCAGCCTCGGCCTCCCAGAGTGCTAGGATTACAGGCATGAACCACCGCGCCTGGCCAAGGGTGCTGGATTTTTTTGAATGCTTTTTCTGCATCTGGTAAGATAATCATATGGTCTTTGTTTTTGTTTTTGTGTATGTAGAGAATCACATTTATTGATGAGATTTCCTTTTTATTATGTACTCTTGAATACCTTTGGAATTTTGTACACATGCATTTGTTAGCTATTCAAAGTTTTTAAATTTTTAAAACATTAACAATTTCAAATTTTAACTTATAGGTAGATAATAGAAAGCAAGTAAGAATTTTTTAAAGAAGAAAATAAAACACAAAATTGGACGTGTGTCACAGAAAAAGTGTTGGCAATGTGGAAAATGGATTGGGTAAAGGAAGGGACGTTTTAAGGAAATAGAAGCTGGTCACCAAATGTCAGATGCTAAGGAAGAACCAGAAATGGGAATGAAAAGGAATTTGGGTTTATCAGTTAGAAGGTTGATTAATTTCTTTTGTGAGAATAGTTTTAAGAGAGTGGTGGACAATAGCCAGACTGCCATAGATTGATGAATGAATTCAGTGAGGCAGTAGATATAAGACATTTTTAAAGGGAAATGAAAGTTATTTAATAAGATGATATTTTGATCATGCCTGTCTGGTTTTTCCAGACAGTTCATCTAATATAAGAGCATTGGTCACATATCCAAAGTCTAGTACAGTTTGATTACTTACAGACTATATGATTCTGGCTGCTTGTTTCACTTCAGTAACATTTACTTGAGGAATTCAGTTGGCTTATCTATAAAATATGAAGATGAGTGGACTGCCAAATGTCTAAGATCTCTTTTAGTTCTCACATTGGGTGACTGACAGCTGACTAGCACGTGCAGTTGTCAAGATCATGGGCTTGGAGGCAAGCAACCTGGGTTTTAATTCAGTCTCCACCCCTCATTGGTTATGTGATTTGGAGTAGGTTACTTAATCTCTCTTACTTTGATTTTTTGACCCATAAAATGGGAATAATAATAGTAATATATAGAGTTATTGTAAGATTAAATGTAAAATACTTTACAAGGCTCCTGGCATGCAATAAACACTTAAAAGTGAAAACCATTTCAGGGGGGATTAAGTTCAGCTACGTTTAACAGAAAAGTCCCAAATCAGTGCTTTTATAAGAAAGAGCCTAATTTTTCCTAATGTAAAGGAAGTTAGAGATGGGCAATTCATGGTAGGCAGCACCACGACATCATCTGAACTCAGATTCCTTCTTTTTATCTGTTCCGTCATTCATAGTACATGATTGCCATCGTCAAGTTTACTTCATGGTAGCAAAATGATTGCTGCAGCTCCAACCATTACATTCATATTTCAGGAAGTAGGAAAAGAGATGAGGCAAGGACAAAGGGAGATCCTCCCAGCTGAGTCAGCCCTCTTTAAAAGTTTTCTTGGATTCTTACCCAATGACTACAGTTTCCATCTCATTGGCCTTCACTATGTATTGCCTCCTCAGTATAGGGGTTCTGGTACTGGAAGGCAACTAGCAGGAATATTGTGATTGCTTTTATTTTACTTTGTAACCACTGACCACATTATTCATACATCATCCCTTAGGTTTCTGGTTTTGGTTTTTGGTTTTTGGTTGTTGTTTTTTTTTTCTGTTACTACTGCTACTAAAAGTATGGAAACAAGTAGACTGCAGCTGTCATTTAAACCTCAGAGAATCAAAAAAACCTCAAAAAGTGTAACTATTATAGAACTATGTAGTTTTTAGCATTTTGAGATCAACCGTAAAATCACACTAACACCTGGTGTTATTATTTCCCATCGTAAATGAGAGCTTGATTTTTGAAGTAGGAAATGTGACTGATTCTAAAAGAAGCAGAAAATTAACCAAAATAAGTTGACAAACAAAACTAACAAGTCAATTCTTACCAGTTTTGTTGGTGATCACATTAATTTTCTGTGGGATTTAGAGCTAAAGCACAAGCAAATAAAATTTGTAAATGTTCTATGTCTTCTCTTGCATCGTTATGGCAATATCGACCAGGAAGGAAATTGAGATAACACAAAATTGTCTAATGGATATTAGAAACCATGTAATACCACCCTTTTTCAAATCTGAATTGAGCAAGTTATATCAGTCTCAGGTAATTGAATATAATTAATAATAATTTAAAAGTCTTTATAAAAATTGATATATTACATGTTATTATGTAATGTCTCTTTCTTGATGTTGTTTAATTCTTTCTTGCATTGACCTGAATGACTAATCATCTTTATCCTTCAAATCCATATTCTCACAAGCATGTAATAGGGAAGACTAATTTCAGGTCTTGTACCTAAGTAGAAGTTCTCTGCTGATGTATTCCTGTCATTCCCACTTCCTGCCTTGTAATCTCACTATGAATTACCCTCTCTCATCTATTTTAAGCCCTTTTTTCAGTGGAATCCTTCCTTTCTATGATTAGCCTCTGATAAACCCCATTTTGAAGTGTTTATTCCATTAAAATTTCCTCACCCATCAGCTACTGAGATAGCACTAAGAGATTCTGAGTTTTTGCAAGTCCACAGAGGCAGAATGCTCTTTCCCTCCTCTATGTGAGCCTTGCCTTAGGACCACAGCCCCGCCCTTCCCCTCATGGCTGCGAGTTCACTGAAACAGAGAAGCAAAGTGTATATTTTCATGTCTTCAGAACTCCCTGCATTTCTACAAAAATTCCAGATGCTATTACTAACCAGAGGCTGCCTAAGAAGAAATTACTGGAAATTACAACTAATTAACAAAAGCTAGAATTGAGTTAATTAGTCTCTTGAAGAACTTTTAGCTTGTAAACTTTATTTTCAGGGCCTTAAAAAATATGCTTTCGTCATTGCTCATCAACTTATATTTGTGATAGTTGACTTGTAGCCATATGTAAGTCTAAAATAAGTCTTTTGGTTTTTCCTTTAAGTCTAATTATCTGGACAGCCTTTCAAAAAAACTGCCTCCTTTCACAAAGAAAGATGAAGATGCAAACAAAACAACAGTTGAAAATAAATATGATCTTCCTCCAGGTAATACGTTAGTGTAGCTCTTATTCCTGTTAAATGTTCTTAACCGAATAATACCTAACAGCGGCCTCTTAGAACATAATAGTTATGTTTATACCCCCTTTTGTCTCAGTAATAGCTGATGACATAACCTGCTGTGACCTGCTTATCACAGATTTGGCTGAGTTATATGAGGGAACCAAGGAATAAATAACATTTAATTTCATCCTATATGCTTAAAATTTACCTAAAAGCATTTAAAAGACCTGACTAATATAAAAAGCAAGGGAGTAATGAAAGGTTGTTGGGGAACAGGGTATTCACATGGTCTCAAAATATCATCCCACATATTACTTATTAATTATAAAGAAGAAAATGTGTTTTTACAATGGAGACATACAGCATTTTCTACCTTCACTAACCAATCAAACTTCTACCAATAGCGAGACAACCTAGCATTACTTTCTTGTGTAATGCAACATGAAGTGCATAGTACCTACATAGAATTCTTGCCAAAAATCCCTACCATGAATCTAATCAAGAGGAAACAACCAGATACATGTCCCCGCTAATGTATACATTCTATAAGACGACTGGCCTGATCTCTTCAAAAAAGTCAATGTCATTAAAACAAAAAGGATGAGGTGATTATACTAGATTAAAAGAGACTAAAGCATCATAAAAACAACGCAAACTTTGATTGGATCCTGGACTGAGAATAAAAATAGCTATGAAAGATATTTGGGGGAAACTGCACAAGTTTGCTTGGGAACTATATGTTAGAGGACATTGTGAAATTACTGTTAGTTCCTTGGGTATGACAATGTTGTAAATATACAGGAGAATGTTTTCATTCTTTGTGGATGCATGCTGAAGAATTTAGGGATGAAATGAAATTTAGTGCTTCTCTTTAATAAACTGAGTAGTTAAACACCCAAATAGAGGAATTTTTGACTGTACAATACAGCATCAGAAGTTCAGCTACCTGTAATGAACACAGCCAATGAAAACATCTAATTACGACAATTTGCAAAGCAGAGATTAAGGCTGGGAACGATGACTTGTAAATGGGATGGAGAGAAATCATGGAGGGAAAGTTGATTGTCTTGTGCTGCCACTCAGACCTCCTGCGCGCTGGGCAGACAGCACTAATGAAGCTCAGCCTCCCTTCCCCTTGAAAGGCGAGGCCGTGGGAGCCTTTTCAGCTCAGTACTCCAGGTAGCCACAGCTTCCAACCAGTTGGTCAACACATACAAGTTGAAATGTGTTTGATTCCCCAATCCTAGATATATTTCTTTAAAATCTGTTTAATTTTGCACCTATTTCTTAGATACGTTTTAATAAAGAGCTGCATGTTCATATGTAATTAATGGATTTAAGATTGGAAACTTTTTTTGTTAAATTGCATCTCAGTTACCATTACCAGGTAAAAGTAGAGACAAATTATTTGGCCTCTACTTCCTAACACAACAAGGGACAACTTTTCTATTTGGTCATAATGCCCATGAAAACCAGCTGGCTCTTAAGGAGTGTGAATTTTGTGGGTATATACCATCCTGTTTGTTAATGGAAAACACTGTATCAAATTTGAAGAATCCCTGCCTCCTAATGGCTCTCTTACATTTTGCCTTTCTAAAGAGGGTGGGAGAAAAATCACTTTGTTCATTGTAAAACACCTTGTTCAATGTTTGTTCATACAAACATTAGTAGTTGTATTATTGTCAAAAATATGGCTTTATAATGTTCATTTTGGGTTTTCTAGATTCCAAACCATATAGTGTTTCAGAACAGGAATCTTCGCCTGATCTTTCGAAGTCACAGATTTCTGTGGATATGAAGGAATTCACTGGCCAGAACCAAACTGAAAATTTAACAAAATCTACTGAAGGTATGGCAGTCTTTGCTCTATCTTATTATTGTTTCTCAAAATGAAACATTATGTCTTTTTGGAATATGAGAGATGGTGCTAGGGGCTGGGGTGTAGTTGGCAATTGCAGAAAATTCTAGAGGAACATGGATCTTGGAGCTATGCAGCTTTGCAAGGCTTCTTAGCACATCAAAGGATCTCAAAAAATATTTCAAGAATGACTACAAATCCCAGATTGAAGGGAAGAAATTGCAAATACTTTTTTTAGATTTATTATTTTATTTTATTTCATTACATTTCATTTTATCTTCATGGTTCTGAGAGCTCGTGTGATTCATTGAAGGTGAGGCACCTGATAGCTTTTCTTGGGCAGCCAGGAATTTGGTAGTTAGACTAATATTTAACTATTATTCCAGTGCTTTCTTGGTCCTACAGGTGCTGGAGAAAAGCGTAAGATATAGTCTCTGTCTTACATGCACATAATCTTATTAGACTAGCAGAAACTAAAATATAGAATAATACGGAATAGTATACAGTTACAATGGAGTCACATTACACTGATTTCACTGAAGTCAATTCAACTAAATATGGTTGGTCAGAAAAGAGAGAGACAGACAGAGAGACGGAGGCATAATAATTTAGATTGTGAAGATAATGTTGCCACCACTTGATTCCTATGTGTGTGTTCCACACTGAATGTGAGGGGGAAAATCTACTGATAGATCTTAGTTATCTCTTACAGAGCAAGTATCTTGCTACATTTATGGTTGAATTAAGAGATTTACCCTACACAAGACATTTGCCTTCCTGAAAAACTTCTCTAGTATAAGGTTTATTCATTTGGTCGATAATTACTCAATACCCACTATATGCCAGGCATTGTTCTAGACATGGAAATGTAACAGTTACAAGGCCAAAGTCTTATGGAGCTGTCCATTCTATGGACAGACATAGACAATAAGTAAACAAATAATTTAGGTAAATTCAGAGTATAATAAATGTTATAATAAAACAGTGTAATGTATGGTGAGTAACTTGGGCAACATTCCATCAAGGGATTAGAAGGTGTCTCTGTGAAGGAGTATTTGAGCTGAGCTAAGTACAAGAAGCAGTAGCCATGCAAAGATTAGGGTGAGCAATATTTCAGGTAGCGAAAACAGTTAAGTGTGAAGGCTTCGAAGGGAAGAAACACATTAAAAAGTCACACAGCTAGTACAAAATGAGCAAAGGAAAAGGTAGAGGAAGGTAAGGCAAAAGGGAAGGCAGAGATGAGTTCTTTATAGGAAGTTTCGAGTTTCGTCCTAAATGCAGAAAGATCACTCTATGAGGATAACAGCTTGTGGCAAGGAAAGGGAGGAGTGGGGGAAAGCTGAAGCCCAGGACTGAGGTGGTTGAGTTGGGAGTGGTGAGATGCAAATTAATCGGAAATACATCATGGGAGTGGAGCCAATAGGCCTTGCTGGCTGGTTGGATATGGACGTGAGAAAAAAGAGGAATCAAGAATGATTCCTAGGTTAACTTAGGTAATTCGCTGTGAGGCCAGAAATCTGTAGTTCTAAGGAGTTGGTAGGTGGTGCTGATGTTGCTAGTACAGACAGGATCACGCTTTGAGAACCGCTGCCCTGAGGCAAACTCTAGACTGCAAAAGTCAGAGGAGGAGCCAATAAGGGCAATTAAGAAGAAGAAGCCAGTGAGGTAGGAGAAAAACAGGAGCAGGAAATCACTGTTTCAAGTGTATCAAATGTTCCTGAAAGGTCAAGCAAGGTAAGGAATAAACATGGGATTGGGCAAGGCAGAAATCACTGGTGATTCTTGACAAGACAGTTTCTGGGCATGGAGAGGACCAAAGCCCAAGTGAGTGGGTGATGGATAGAAGGGCTGAAGGGATAGCAGTAGCAAGAATACATAGCTTTACCCATGGGTTTTGGTGAAAAGACTAGCGAAATGGGATTGCACATGAAGAGGGATATGTAATCAAGGGAGAGCTATTTTTCTAAAGATTAGACACACTAGAGCATGTTGATTTCCAAATGACAATAATTTCATAGTAAGAGAGAACTTGATGCAGGAGAGAGGGGCACTTAATCGCAAGACAGCAAAGTCCTAAAAAAGGTGAGAGAACATGGCATCTTGGGCAAACCCTGAGTGGCAGAGTTGACCTTGGAGGAACACAGTTACCTTATCCATAGTAATGAAGAGAAGAGAGAGAATATGGATACGTTTGCAGATAGATTGATAGATTCGGTAAAGGGAAGATGAGAGAGAGTTCCTGTCTGATTGCAAAGAAGTGGATGCTATCATTGTATCATCAAAT
Organism: Propithecus coquereli; assembly: GCF_000956105.1. Classification (NCBI taxonomy): domain Eukaryota; kingdom Metazoa; phylum Chordata; class Mammalia; order Primates; family Indriidae; genus Propithecus; species Propithecus coquereli. The sequence continues at coordinate 431,394 of NW_012144633.1, read as the reverse complement.
ATATTCCATATAAACAGAAAAGCAAAACAAGAAGGGAGTGACTGTGTAAGGCGATGATGTCCATTGGCCAGAGGTCGCAGTGAGGTCACGTAACTGCCTGCAGGATGAGGTAGAGTAATAAATTGGAAGAACAGGAAGTGGTAGTCTAGAAAGGGATGCTTTAAACTGAGGTTTTGAAAGTGGTAAAATTATTGGTGTTGGCAAAGTTAAAAATATGACCATGAGAGTTTCTAAGGTGGAAAAGACGAAGAAACTGAGTGATTGAGAGTCAGAAAGGACAGGGTGTTGCATGGATCACCCAGGTGACGTCACCAGGAAAGATGAAGTGGAAGACCATCTCAGGTATTAAAATCTCCAGTGAATAAAGGGGATGACTGTGAGAGGTTGGAAAAAGACAACTGCTTGGAGAAGTAGTAGCTAATACAATCTCATAGCACAAGCTTCAAAGGAACGAAGCTTTGAAGGAAGAAAAGGAAATAGTTCTGAAACAAGCACACCTACTGTACCCCCAGGTACTGAG
>NW_012144633.1:414530-416924 GCF_000956105.1 Propithecus coquereli | reverse complement strand
CCATTATTCATACTTTGGTAAAGGCAACTTGTGTCCTGATCTACATTAGCAAAAAACAAGGGGAGGTGGTACAAGTGCTACAATAACTAATACATAAAACTTGAAAGTCTCTTTCTCCAATCCACCAACTATAATAATACCAGCTGATGTTTGTTTGCATTTTATCATCTGAAAATGATCATAAAATTTAATTATTTCTTCATAATTGAGGCAAAGACCTTAGACCCTAATATAAAAACAGAAAGTGAGGGCATGGTGCTCGCTCCTGTAATTCGAGTACTTTGGGAGGCTGAGGCAGGAGGATTGCTTCAGGCCAGGAGTTAGAGACCAGCCTGGGCAATATGGTGAGCCTTGTCTCTGCAAAAAATGAAAAAAAAATTAGCTGGGCGTGGTGGTGCATGCCCATAGTCCCAGTTACTTAGGAGGCTGAGGCAGGAGAATTGCTTGAGCTCAGGAGTTTGAGGTTGCAATGAGCTATCATGATGCCACTACATTCTAAGCTGAGTGACAGAGTGAGACCCCTGTCTCCCCCAAAAATACGGGACGGGGAAATTGAATGTCTTGTTTCTTGTTTTAAATCTTGTAGTAGAGAGTGAGGCTAGACCTCAGATCTCCTCAGTACCGCCACATGGCAGAGGTACCTCGCTTTATTAACACAGGTGTGGTCTCCAGTTTCATGTGGGATTTCAGTCCTTTCCATTGGGTCAATATACCATATATCTATACCAAGACCATTGGCAGTTACAAAATGTCCACTACTTTATTTCGAATTAAACATAAGCATAATGTGGGTTTTTTTCCCCATAACAATGGAATAAATGTTTATTTCAATTGTAGAGTTATTCTCAGTGTAAGTGGCAAGTCTTTCAAGAATGTTTGTGATTCTGAGCCAGGCATAGTGGGATTCTGGACTCAGCATTGGAAATCAGATGGAGCAAAATGACAGGAGCATCCAATTTGAAAGATCTCTGTCCCATTTTAGCTGAGGCAAATCCCTAACTTCAAGAATAATGTTTCCTTCCTCAGAAAAAACCTGATGAGGGACTCAGGCCACCAGATCATACATTATTGTTTTTTAGGTTGTTGCCAACAAAGTGGGTGGGGAGAAATAGTCAATCTAATAAATCTCACTCATGCGGATCCTGTCTCTCCAGCATAGAGTTTTCGTTTTAGAGATTTCACCCCTCAGTTTGTTAAATTCAGCCAGGACAGGGCAGACAGCAAAGTCGATGGTGGAAGGAGCAGGGTTGGGGGCAGAATGGAGGTAGGCTTTCCTTGGCATTTTAATTTACTCCAGGTCTTTAACCTTCAGGCGGAACCCACAAACCACAGGAAGGGAAAGAGATCAATAAGCACCATGTGTGAGCCCAGAGCTTTTCAAGTTCTTCGACATTTTCTGAGCCCTTTCTGTTTCTCCTTTCCTCAAGCACGCAAGCCCCATACCAAGACAGAGTGAGGCTGGCTCCCATGCTCCACTGCTTTCCAAAAGAGCCTTTATTCTTCGGCTTAACGATCTGGCTGCCAGCATTTACGTTCACGCTGGCGGCTACGCTGAAATGCACACACCGGCCAAACACTCCCACTGCCCAGGCCTGGGCTGCTCGTCAGCAACCAGTAACGAAGAGTTGAACTCAGGTTGGAGTCTGTTTTACGCTGATGAAAACTGTTGGAAAGGCAGTTGTGAAACGGACCCCAGATTCTTCTCCCAATTGAATGTTAAGGTTGTTTTTCTAAAGATATGGACTCCTGGCTCCTGTGTAGCAAATATTACCACCACCATGATTTTATAACATCCCAGCTCATTCATTGCTTATGTTTTTCATTATGGCATAAATTTATTTTCATCTTTCTGCCTGGTAGGTTTAGGGTGAAGCAGCCCCCACCCAGCACAGGACTGAAAGTCACTTACAAACATGGGCCTGTAAGTCCTATGTGTTATCTGTTGTGTGTGTTTGTGTGTGCACAAGTAAATGTGTATGTATTTCCAGTAAAATGGTCTTTTAAATCATTCTGCTCATTCAGTTTGAACTATGCATAAGTCTAATTCTTCTGGTATTATAAGCAAAAGCTTCCTGATATTGGTACAATATGTGTCTTGATGCCACTTGCTTCATAGAGTACCCATGAGACAGATCCTATGTGTAAAGAGAGTTAAACTTCTAGCTATGGAGACATTTCTGAAGTTCACCTCATTTGTCCCAATAGTACAGTTATGTACTGTTGTATGAAAACTACCTTTTAAAAAATTAAATCCTTAGGCAAAGTGAAAAATCTTTTGGAAAAATAATTATTCCATTCTTTATATTTTATGCAAATCTGGTCTGCTTCCTTGGTATTTGCCAGGAAATATTATTTAATGCCATATTAAGATATAATAGTATAATTAAATTCATC
>NW_012144633.1:400983-414480 GCF_000956105.1 Propithecus coquereli | reverse complement strand
CTAAGACAATCCTTATTTTACTTGAGGAAATTGAAACCTAGAGAAGTTAAGTGACATCTAAAATCATACAGCAAATTTGTGACTGAGCCAGGGCTAGCAAATGAGCTTCAAGACTCCTATTTCTCTATATTTTATTATACTACACTCCAGATGTAGGAAATAGAGAAGAGTATTTTATTTAAAATGAAATAAGTATCCTCAAAAGCTTGAAGGTAGAAAAGAACAGGGAATTAGCCTAAGTAGTTTGGAGAGTTTTTATTTGTTAATAGTATAAGATACTGTCCGTAAAATACAGAGAAGGTTTGGATTTGCAAAATAAAATGTTTCTTTTTTTCGCTGTGATGATACTGCATGAGAACGCCCTCAAATCCGTCTGTGGCTTAAAACAGCCAGTCTGTGGGCCGGCGAGCCACTGTGGCATCTCTGCCTCGGACGGTAGGGTAGGTGCGCTGGAGTCGGCTTGCTCCACAGCTCCTGAGAGCTGAGCGTGGCATCTCTTTCCAGCTCCACAGCCCGTGACACCACCTCGATAGCTTGAATCAGCCATGGCGAGCAATCAGAAAATGCTGTAAGCGAGCAAATGATACAAACCAGGGCAGCTTTTCCTGGGAGAGGCGATCGTTAACTGTTTCCACTGCCCGGCAGGGGTGGGGAACCTGCGGCCTCAAGGCCACATGTGGCCTTCCGGATCCCCGCGTGCGGCCCCTCGACGAAATCCGAACTCCGCAGAACAAATCCCTTTATTGAAAGGACTTGTTCTGTAAAATTTGGATTCAGTCAAAAGGCCTCACTCAAGGATCCAGAAGGCCACATGTGGCCCCAAGGCTGCAGGTTCCCCACTGGGGCAAGCCATTCTCACAACGGAGACTCAAAGCTCAAGAGGTGAGGGGAAACACATGCCGCCTCTCACAGCCTCTGCTCAGACTGGCACGCGGCCATTCACACACACACTTCTTGGCAAAGCAAGTCCTGTGGCTGAGCTCAAACTCAATGGGCCAGAGAAATACATTCTACCTACAGGGAAGCCATATTCAGAGGGGAAGTGAATAATGGTGAGTATATAATCCAGCCTGCTCAGCACAGTAACAGGGACCCACTACAGGGTCTTCAGCTGGGTCAGGTCCAGCAGTAATAGTTAGGTAACAGGCACTAGCAGGACCATAGCAGCTGTTCAAATATCAAAGTACCCCTGTATCAGCTGGTGTCCAGTCACTGCTCTGAGCCCTTCAAGTACTCCCTCCCCCATCTTCCCAAGCCCTGAGAAGCCCTGGTAGGCTCAGTGGAGTAATAATCTATTTCATGGGATGCAGTATCATACAGACAGGACTAAGAGCATAGGCTCTACCTGGGTTCACATCCTGGCTCCTTATGTGCTAACTATGTGATGCTGGGCACCTTATTTAAACCCTCTGTCTCTTCGTTTTTCTTCTTCTGTATAGGGGAAATAATGGTATATACATCACCGGGTTGGAAGAATTAAGTTCATTAATATAACTGAAATACTTCAAGCAGTGCCTGGCACATCATAAACTTTATACCAGTATTTACTATTAAGAATAATAGTATGAGCAATTAGGCTGGACACGGTGGCTCACACCTGTAATCCCAGCACTTTGGGAGGCCAAGGCGGGATAATCACTTGAGGCTAGGAGTTCAAGACCAGCCTAGGCAACATAGCGAGACCCCGTCTCTACAAAAAATATAAAAATTAGCCAGGCACGGTAGCGTGTGCTTGAGGCTGAGGCAGGAGGATCGCTTGAGCTCAGGAGTTTGAGGTTGCTGTGAGCTATGATGATGCCACTGCACTCTAGCACAGGCAACAGAGCAAGATCCTGTCTTTAAAAAAAAAGAAAAGAAAAGAATAGTACAAGCAATTAATTACTATCCATTAGACTGATAAAATGCATTCACACAAAACAATAATACATGTATGGTAAGAATATGAACGAAAAGATATATAAAGCCTTTAGAATCATTGCCTATGTAGGGAATGGTGACCAAAGGGAATAAATACATTAAAACACTGATCACCAAGGTCTATTCCCAGAGATTCTGATTGTTTTGGTAGGGAATAGGGCTCATCTGGCATGTGGCCTGCGAATCTGTTTTTCCAGAAGCAACGCAGGGGACTGTGATGCACAGATGGGTCTGGGACTCACTGGGTGGCAGAGGGGCATGTTCCTTGTGGAACTCGACACACTTGAGTTCACATTCCAGCCCTGCCACTTATCACAGTTTCTTGGACAAGTTATTTAATCCCCTCGACTTCCATTTCTTCATCACTAAAAAAGGGATACTACTACTATATAGCTGGGACTTTGCAATTTATGACTGTGAGAACTAAAACTCAAACTCACTTGAACAAAAGAAAATGAAAATGTATTGGTGCTCAAGAGCGAAACACAGGAAAACAGCTATTGTGCTAGCTCGGGGATATTTGGGTCCCTGCACTCCAGCTTTCCAGGAGTGCATTTGTGTGTGCCTGTTTGTCTCCACATCCTCCCTGCCTCCACCTTGCCCCATCTCTATGTGTCTCTGTTTGGTTTTATCCTCTCCTGCAAAGGACAGGCTATTTCCATGTGGCAGGGATCATGACCTAGAGACCTCAGAGTCTGATTCTTCCAGATCCACAACCTAGAGACGCAAGATAGGGTTACGACTATCAACTTCAGCAGAAATATCCAGGAAAGGCCCTCGTTGGCTTGGCTTTGCTCCTGATGGCTGGGACCAGGGATGTTGTGGCACCAAAAGTATGTGATAGGAGTGTGCGTGGAGACGGGGGATGGGAGGAGTGCTGAACATATCAAGTGTAGCCGCCATAGCCCTATAATTTTATGGGCACTAAGGGAGATGCTCTATGTGAAAACGTGTGGTGCTTGCTTGCAGATAGTGGACACTCAAATATTGGTTCCCTTCCTTTTCTTCTCTTTGTGATTTGAATGCAGGGAAGGATTTTTAAATATGGTGATCTAAAATATAATTCTTATTTCAACTTCTTGGCTATTGGAACAAATAAATCAGCTGCTGCTCTGTGGATCATCTACGCTTGCCCACTCCTTCACGTAACCGAAGAAAATAACAAATTACCACATTTAGTGATCTGTGGATTTAATTCTCTGGCTTAATTTATCTGTTGTTACTACACCGCTTTTTAGGACTATAAATATAGTAGTAGAAATATAGTAGCAAAGAAATTCTTAAGATTTTGCACTCATTAGTTTTGAGAAATCTTTCAGAGTTGATGTTTTATTGTATTGTGTTTTGCAGATTTAGTGGAAAGAACCCTGAAAACCTAGGTATAATTCAGTTCATCATAGGCAGGCCACTTGACTTTTTAGAAATGTATTTTTCTCATTTATTTAAAAAAAATGATGCTAACATCATCTGCCCTGCCCATCTCCTAGGGTTGTTGTGAGGACCAATATTAGGTTATATATGTAAAATCGCTTTGTAACATGTAAAGATATAAAGTGAGAATTAACAGAAAGCCTTTGTTTCTTCAAATAAGCTCTTTAAAAAGCAAAGAAGAAAAGTTTCCAGGCTGGTTTATGTTCTTACATACTCTGGTATTATCTCAAATGTCTTTGAATAAAATATCCATGTGGCATAACTTTTTTCCTTTGATCTATGAAATGTAGTTTATTGATAGTAATCAATTTTCTAATGTTATATTAGTCTTTTTTAATTTCAGAAGATTATGGGGGCACAACCATTTTGGTTATATATATGGCCTTTGCCTCGCCCAAGCCCGAGCTACAGGCGTACCCTTCCCCCATACAGTGCTCTCCGCACCCATTAGTTGTGAGTTTACCCACCCCCTCCACCTGACTGGCACCTGATGAATATTATTACTTCCATGTGAGCACCTTAGTGTTGATCAGTTAGTACCAATTTGGTGGCGAGTACGTGCGGTGCTTGTTTTTCCATTCTTGTGATACTTCACTTCGAAGGCATAATTTAAGCTTTCTCTCTAACAGAACCAGAACGTTGTGTGCCTGTGAACATTCCAACCCAGTCATTGCTGCAGGATGTTGCAGGACAAGCAAGAAAACAAAAAGTGAAGTTGCCTTATTATTTGACGAGTTCCAAGCCCAGGTCTCGACCTCTCACAAAGGTAAAACAGACATGGGAACAAGTTTCCCAGAGCCAGTCAACACTTTATGTAATTCTGACTCCCTGAAGTTCTTAGTTCCAGCCACTGTGTACTGCTCTTTACTGTGTCTGCCGTCTCACCACGAAGGCCGTTGAGTCACACACATACACTAAGGCAGTGCTTTGCTGGAGCCTGCTCACACAGGCTCATGGGAGACACTTCATGAGCCCGTTGTTGAACCACCGATAGCTTGAAATCAGCCATGCTGGGAGGACTTGCACAACAAAATTGGTAAATGCTACTAATCAAAATTCTTTTCAAAGAGCCAGTGTGCCAGTACACTACTTACTGGCTAAAGAGGGATCACTGGCCACCGTTCTCATGGCTCACAGGATAAAATACAACGCTTAACATGAGTACAGGGCATGGCCCTGTTTGCTTCTTTACCTTCACCTTGACTCAATTCAGCTGTTTCTCTTCAGTCAAGAGCACCAAGCTCCTTTCTTGCTCAGAGGCTCGGAGATTAAGATTCCACCTAGCTCTGCTGGGAAACCTTACAAGCCTACCAGTCAAGTTTTGATTATGATCTCATTTTTCTTCCATGGCGCACTGTGTTCAAGTCCATCATAGAATGTATTGCAATGTGTATAACTGATTTGTGATTGCAGTGTTCTTCTCAAACTTTAATGTGCATATGAATTACCTGGGGATCTTCTTAAAATGCAGATTCTGACTCACTAGTTCTCTCGGGGGCCCTGAGACTCTACAGTTCTAACCAACTCCCAGGTAATGTCAGTGCTGCCTCTGGGGAATAATATGGGCATAAAGTAAAGGTTCTCAAAGTGTGGTTATCTGACTAGCAGCATTGGCAACATTGAGAACTTGTGATAAATGCAAATTCTTCTGTGCGACCCCAGACCTATAGAATGAAAAGTTCTGGGGGTAGAGTCAGCAATCTCTGTCTTAATAAGTCCTCCAGGAGATTCTGATGAAAGCTAAACTTTGATAACCACTGGCCACATTTCAGTATTAGGCATCCTTGAGTTTGAAATTTTGTTCTGTCATTTGCCACTTAAGCAAATTATCTTTCTTCCAACTCTCTGAACTTGAGCTTCTTTGTCCTTAAAACAAAGCCTAAAATACTTCCTCACAGGGCTGTTGTAAAGATTATGAGACTGTGAATGTTCCTTTTCTTCCCCAACCAACCAGTTATTTTCCTCTGGTGACAGGAACTTTTTGTTATCTTGGAAACTCGAAATAAAACCATTTTATTTTATTAATTTTTCCTTAATGCAAAGGTGCAAGATTCTGTTGGAGGAAAAGTGAACACATCCTCTGTTGCCTCTGCTGCCATTAATAATGCAAACTCATCCCCTTTTGGGTTTCATCTTCTCCCATCATCAGTGAAGTTTGGAGTGCTTAAAGAAGGACACACCTACGCAACTGTTGTAAAGCTCAAGAATGTTGGCGTGGACTTCTGCAGGTGAGGCCAAGGCACAGATGTCTGCTCAGGTTACGTTTCCCTACTCTGCAGCTTGTCTTTGGCCACCTACATCAGTGAATGTTTATTGAATTGAACTGTAATTACACCTTAAATCTTCACAACATTCATTTAATCATTTGCACACTAATTTATCCATTAATTTATTTATTCATTCTTCAACAAATCAGTGTTTACTGAGCCCCAGTTATGTGGTAGGTACTTCCGTGCCCTTCCATTATTCATACTTTGGTAAAGGCAACTTGTGTCCTGATCTACATTAGCAAAAAACAAGGGGAGGTGGTACAAGTGCTACAATAACTAATACATAAAACTTGAAAGTCTCTTTCTCCAATCCACCAACTATAATAATACCAGCTGATGTTTGTTTGCATTTTATCATCTGAAAATGATCATAAAATTTAATTATTTCTTCATAATTGAGGCAAAGACCTTAGACACTAATATAAAAACAGAAACTGAGGGCATGGTGCTCGCTCCTGTAATTCGAGCACTTTGGGAGGCTGAGGCAGGAGGATTGCTTCAGGCCAGGAGTTAGAGACCAGCCTGGGCAATATGGTGAGCCTTGTCTCTGCAAAAAATGAAAAAAAAATTAGCTGGGCGTGGTGGTGCATGCCCATAGTCCCAGTTACTTAGGAGGCTGAGGCAGGAGAATTGCTTGAGCTCAGGAGTTTGAGGTTCCAATGAGCTATCATGATGCCACTACATTCTAAGCTGAGTGACAGAGTGAGACCCCTGTCTCCCCCAAAAATACGGGAAGGGGAAATTGAATGTCTTGTTTCTTGTTTTAAATCTTGTAGTAGAGAGTGAGGCTAGACCTCAGATCTCCTCAGTACCGCCACATGGCAGAGGTACCTCGCTTTATTAACACAGGTGTGGTCTCCAGTTTCATGTGGGATTTCAGTCCTTTCCATTGGGTCAATATACCATATATCTATACCAAGACCATTGGCAGTTACAAAATGTCCACTACTTTATTTCGAATTAAACATAAGCATAATGTGGGTTTTTTTCCCCATAACAATGGAATAAATGTTTATTTCAATTGTAGAGTTATTCTCAGTGTAAGTGGCAAGTCTTTCAAGAATGTCTGTGATTCTGAGCCAGGCATAGTGGGATTCTGGACTCAGCATTGGAAATCAGATGGAGCAAAATGACAGGAGCATCCAATTTGAAAGATCTCTGTCCCATTTTAGCTGAGGCAAATCCCTAACTTCAGGAATAATGTTTCCTTCCTCAGAAAAAACCTGATGAGGGACTCAGGCCACCAGATCATACATTATTGTTTTTTAGGTTGTTGCCAACAAAGTGGGTGGGGAGAAATAGTCAATCTAATAAATCTCACTCATGCGGATCCTGTCTCTCCAGCATAGAGTTTTCGTTTTAGAGATTTCACCCCTCAGCTTGTTAAATTCAGCCAGGACAGGGCAGACAGCAAAGTCGATGGTGGAAGGAGCAGGGTTGGGGGCAGAATGGAGGTAGGCTTTCCTTGGCATTTTAATTTACTCCAGGTCTTTAACCTTCAGGCGGAACCCACAAACCACAGGAAGGGAAAGAGATCAATAAGCACCATGTGTGAGCCCAGAGCTTTTCAAGTTCTTCGACATTTTCTGAGCCCTTTCTGTTTCTCCTTTCCTCAAGCACGCAAGCCCCATACCAAGACAGAGTGAGGCTGGCTCCCATGCTCCACTGCTTTCCAAAAGAGCCTTTATTCTTCGGCTTAACGATCTGGCTGCCAGCATTTACGTTCACGCTGGCGGCTACGCTGAAATGCACACACCGGCCAAACACTCCCACTGCCCAGGCCTGGGCTGCTCGTCAGCAACCAGTAACGAAGAGTTGAACTCAGGTTGGAGTCTGTTTTACGCTGATGAAAACTGTTGGAAAGGCAGTTGTGAAACGGACCCCAGATTCTTCTCCCAATTGAATGTTAAGGTTGTTTTTCTAAAGATATGGACTCCTGGCTCCTGTGTAGCAAATATTACCACCACCATGATTTTATAACATCCCAGCTCATTCATTGCTTATGTTTTTCATTATGGCATAAATTTATTTTCATCTTTCTGCCTGGTAGGTTTAGGGTGAAGCAGCCCCCACCCAGCACAGGACTGAAAGTCACTTACAAACATGGGCCTGTAAGTCCTATGTGTTATCTGTTGTGTGTGTTTGTGTGTGCACAAGTAAATGTGTATGTATTTCCAGTAAAATGGTCTTTTAAATCATTCTGCTCATTCAGTTTGAACTATGCATAAGTCTAATTCTTCTGGTATTATAAGCAAAAGCTTCCTGATATTGGTACAATATGCGGCTTGATGCCACTTGCTTCATAGAGTACCCATGAGACAGATCCTATGTGTAAAGAGAGTTAAACTTCTAGCTATGGAGACATTTCTGAAGTTCACCTCATTTGTCCCAATAGTACAGTTATGTACTGTTGTATGAAAACTACCTTTTAAAAAATTAAATCCTTAGGCAAAGTGAAAAATCTTTTGGAAAAATAATTATTCCATTCTTTATATTTTATGCAAATCTGGTCTGCTTCCTTGGTATTTGCCAGGAAATATTATTTAATGCCATATTAAGATATAATAGTATAATTAAATTCATCAGCTGCCTCGTTTCTTCAAAGATCTCTGAAAATACAAATTTAAAAATGTCAACCTGTTCTGACTTTCTTAGATACATGTACAAAAATTGGGTGTTTAGTAAAATATATTAATAGTATATTCCCGTTTACTTTATATTACAATTTCAGAAATAAAGTATGATATAAACAAAAGTTCATCTCAAAATATAATAAAATCACACTAGTAAGTCTCGATCAGTGCATCATTTGGCTGCTTTAACACCCCTTTTATTTCACTCAGCAAACTTTGGGTTCCTCCCATATGCCACTGACAGCGCCAGGGTACAGAGGGTGTTAGAAATGAGTAAGACACATGAGGAGTTTACAGAGCCAGGCACGTAGCAGGTCCTCAAGAGATGTGTGAGTGAGTGACAGAATGAGTGAGGAAGTCTGATGGACACATAACCCAGTGAACAAGGGGAACCAGTCCCGCGACAAGCACTCAGGGCTCCCTGGGTCTGAAGCTGTCAAAGCAGGCACAGTTGTTATATGCTCACACAGAAGGGTCAGTTTGGTACAGTGCAAAGTCACTTGGCTTCTTGTCGAGACTATACCACTGCACAGTTCAGCGATGTTGGTAGTTAATGCTCTGAGCCTTGTTTTTCTCATCTGTAAAGAGGGAGTTCAGACTGGATGATTTCTTAGCCCCTTCTAAGCTCTAATATTTTATAATCTATAGAAAAAGTAGTACACAGGCTGAAACTCCAAACAGAAATACATTTTGCGATTAAATCTACTAATTTATGAGAACTTCTCTGAAATAATTCATCACTGTCCTGTCAACATTTCAGAACCTTCACAACATAAGGCAAAAGACAAAAATCAAAGCAAATACTTCTTCCATTGTTCTGGCAAGTTAGCAAATCTCATTTTAATTTAAAGTAGGGATTATGTCAAAAGCCAAAATGACTGTTGGATCAACCTTTATAGGCACTAAAAACCCAGCATGTATTCTTTGAAGCTCACTCTATACTGTAAGTTTTTTTAGGTTTTTTTTTTTTTTTTTTTTCAGTTTTTGATGGTAGGTTTTGGCTCTGGCAAAAAATAGCATCTGTGGACTTCTCCATATGTAAATCTAACCAGTTTTCAGCCTGGTTAGCTGCCAATGCTAAATGAGTATGCCCAAAGCCTGGGTAAACCTGTATGATGGCAGTATTCCAGCTCTCCTCGTGCTGAATTTCATCATCACCCAGCCCTGCTCTGTTTGCTGGGCTCGGAGGGCTAAGGGTCTGATTCTCAGAAACAGAGCCGCTGGATACCCTCCAGTATGCATACCTTCACAAGCACATTGTTGAAAAAATTGAAACATTTCTCATTTATATTATTTATAAAACTATATTGAAGAAAAAAATTCCATTTGTATCTAATTGCTTCTCATGTGGTAGTTTCTGACTTTTTTTTTTCCAGATAACTGTTCCCAAGTCTGCTTTTTAACCCACCTCCTGGAGAGGCAACTTAGAAACATAAACAGCTCTTTCTTTCCTGGCTAGTGTTCTTTTCAAGGAACAAGGCAAGAAGCCCGTACCTTGCTGTGTTCCTTCTTCATTGTATATCAGGTTTCTTCTTTGTTGGTACAATCCTCTTCCATGAGCTTTCAGACCCAAGCGGTTTGGCATTTAAACTAATTTTGTCTCCCCCTGCTGGCTTTATCACTTTACGCATCCTGCATTAGGAATAGACCAAGGAGCAGGGCAGGGAAGTTATGGGATTCACCAGTCTCTTAGATTAATTTTAAGATTAAATTTATATTTAATCAGTAGGAATTCACTATGGACGTTCAAAAAGTAGCAAATTGCAGAAATTTGCCTTCAGTGCCATTTCTAATACATTGGCATTTAATTTCCTATGTTCTTTCCCAAATAGCACCTAGGTTGCCCCTTCAATAATATATCCTGGGTCCCATTTACTTAATGAAATTCTACCTAACTATGAAGTAATTCTGCTAAATGCTTATGACAGCTACCATTTATTAGTGCTAAATTTATAAACGAGAAAACCAAAAGTAAGGGAGTTTAAGTAACTTGCCCAAATTAGTGTTGCAGTCAAGGTTTGAACTCAGATATGTCTGATCCTAAAGCTACCTTGCATCTTGTAGGTGGCACCCGGTTTGCAGGCAGAACTGAAGGTGGAGTTATTCGCGATGGCTGTTGGGGAAGATGGGGCCAAGGGAGTGACACACATCTCTCACAATATTGAGATTATGACTGAGCATGATGTTGTCTTCTTACCTGTGGAAGCAAATATCCTTCAAAATTCAATTTGAGTAATCATATATAGTGCAGAAATTTCATATGAGTGAGGAAAAATGGAAGTCAAAATGCATCTCCATATCTTCATTAATTCTACTTTAAAATCATAGAGTTTTTTAAGACAGAGAAAGTCATCATTCATCTTTGAAAGCATCTAGCCAAATCTAAAAAATACCTAACATATAGTACATGTGTAGTAACTGCAAATTAAATAAATGTCAATGTTTTTGGCTATTTATGGGATAACAAACAAACAGAATAATAGAAAAGTCTGTCATCAAAAAAATTTGTAACCTTGTGGGGCGATAGGAAATACCTTCTTATTATAATATAAAGGTTGGGTATTCACTGAAGTATGCACGCATTCCTTTATATCAGATTCTGTGGCCATACAGATATCAAGTATCTTTATCTGCACGCTACTGTATGAAGTATTTTATCATATATAAAAAAGGAAAATTGGACTCTATCATAAAAGACACTATGTAATATAGTAGCAGAAATAAAGTCTTCACATTTGATTCCTGTACTATTTTGTTACTTCTCCAATGATGTGAATCATATATATACTGCTTGTATTATAGTTTTCTATTTGATATTAGATCTGAATCTTACAAAATGTGAAAACTTTTGCTGAAGGGGGACTTTAAGTACAAAGAATAAACAAAGCCATGGCAATAGGAAAGCTCCAGGAGTTTGGGAGGTTAGCAGGGAGTTCAACTTGCTGAGAGCTTAAGAAGTATTAGGAAGTATAGTGGAAAAGTGGGTTGGAGTCAAGTTATGGAAGATCTTGAATCTTCAGCTTTGACTTTATTATTTAAGCAACAGTGAACCGTTACAGATTTCTGATCCAGTAAGTGATAGGATCAGCATACCTTCATACAAATGAATATAGTGTTATTGTGCAGAATATGCAGAAGAACTGGATCTGGATGTTTAAAAGAACTGTTGGAAGTCTACTTCAACAGGCCAAGTGTATGGACAAAAAGAACTATAGGGTGGTAACAGTCAACATGAAAGAGGAACATGGATGAAAGATACAGAGCGGGGATTGCAAAATCTGAGGTAGGAAGGAAGTAAGAGGACATACAAGTTCAACTCAAAGGTTTCGGGCTCAGGTAATGAATCATGGATATGCACGATTGAATCTCAGTTGAGAAGTCAGAGTTGGAGATACAAATTTAAGCATCCTCTACACAGAGATGATGATTCAAGGTATGGGAAAGAGGCAGAAAGATGGGATCTGTCAGGGAGCAGGAGGAAGAAGAGGAGCTGCTGGGTGTGGCGGCTCACACCTGTGATCCCAGCAACTCAAGAGGCTGAGGTAGGAGGATCGCTCAAGGCCAGGAATTTGAGACCAGCCTGGGTGATATAGCAAGATCCTATCTCAAAAAAAAGAAGAGAAAAAAATTCAATAAAGAAGAAGAGCCAATGGAGACAGAGCCAGCAATTAGAAAGCCATGAAATATCTCAGAAGCCATAGAAAGAATTTCAACGAAAAGATGGACATAGTTGACAGATGCTATAGAGATGTCAAAGAGAATTCAGATTTAAATAAGACTGCTTAATTTGGTTGGGACAAAAACTATTAATAAATTGCAAAAGATGACCAGGTGTTTCTCTTGCAAGAAAATTTATTAAAGGAAAGAGCAAGAGAATATGGTACCTCAAGGATGCAACAGAGTAAAGGAGGGATTTCCAGTTGAGTGCAGACCTAAGTATCTTGAAGAGAATGGATCAGAAGAGGAACATCAAGAATATAGATGAGTAGAAGTAATTGAAATTGCAATATCCGAAAGAGGGTAAGAGAATAAGCAAGCACAGAGCTGAAGGGTTAATCTTGGCAAGGGTGAAAGAGAAATTTAGGGGAACTTGTGTCAGATGACCTTGATTTCAAGATAAATGGAGTTAAGTTCATTTGTTCACTGATTCTTTCAAAAAGCCTCTAATGTGCCAGGCACCGTTCTAGGCACTGGGGATACAGCAATGAACAAAGGAGACAGAAATCCCTTCCTCTATTAGTTTACATTCCAGTGGGAGGTCAGACAATACACAAAATAAGTAAAATATGGACTATAATGGTGGTAAGTACAATGGAGAAAAATATAAAGTAGGAAAGAGGTATAGAGAGTGTTAAGGAGGATTACAACTTAGCAGAGCGTGGTCAGGAAGGACCTCACTGGGAATGCAATCTCTCTACGTATTTTTGGAGTAATGATGACAGGGTTCTTCCATTGTGATAGGACACTAACCAAGGAACTAGGTTTTTTTTCCTCTGGGAATTAAATCAAGCCCCTTACCCTCTTTGCACAGGTTATCAGATGCTGATCCAGGGTACCTGAATCACTGCTGCTGATCACCGCAACAAAATCATTTGCATTTACACTGAAACAATTTCTACTTCCTTGCTTATAAAGACTACCTGTCAGTTAAGCACAGATAAATGAAGAAAAGAGTCTTATTAGATCTTTTAACTACTTCCAGCATCAACAATGATAGCTCATAGCCCACTTCCCAAGATCCATCCCTCTCCCCACTGAAAAAAAAAAAAAGCATGAGATCTGAAGTGGATGTGGGTTGGGGCTGGTCATGGTGACGGCTCCTTATGGAGAGCCAGTCCCGGTCAGGGGAGAAATGTACACCACGGAGAACAGAAGACATCCTAAGACATCGTGATATCCATTCTCTAATCCCTAAGCCTGAGCATGTAGAATTTACACCAGACAGAAGAGGACCTAAAATTGAACTAATGTTGCTAGAGAAGAGAGTCTATGAGTCTAAAATGTTACTTGGGTTTATATATACAAATCATTTAGTCACAAAAAGCATAATCCTTAACCCGTATTTTACCAGTTTTAACAAGCAGCAATTATGATGAGCGACCAAAAGATTTTCCCCAGGGAAAAGAAAATCCCATGGTCCAGAGAACTTCTACAATTTCTTCCTCCACACTTGGAGTCTTCATGTCTCGTAAAGTTTCTCCACATTAGGCCCGGTAAGTAATAAATGGGAATTTGATGTCAGCCTT
>NW_012144633.1:399813-400868 GCF_000956105.1 Propithecus coquereli | reverse complement strand
GATCAGTGCATCATTTGGCTGCTTTAACACCCCTTTTATTTCACTCAGCAAACTTTGGGTTCCTCCCATATGCCACTGACAGCGCCAGGGTACAGAGGGTGTTAGAAATGAGTAAGACACATGAGGAGTTTACAGAGCCAGGCACGTAGCAGGTCCTCAAGAGATGTGTGAGTGAGTGACAGAATGAGTGAGGAAGTCTGATGGACACATAACCCAGTGAACAAGGGGAACCAGTCCCGCGACAAGCACTCAGGGCTCCCTGGGTCTGAAGCTGTCAAAGCAGGCACAGTTGTTATATGCTCACACAGAAGGGTCAGTTTGGTACAGTGCAAAGTCACTTGGCTTCTTGTCGAGACTATACCACTGCACAGTTCAGCGATGTTGGTAGTTAATGCTCTGAGCCTTGTTTTTCTCATCTGTAAAGAGGGAGTTCAGACTGGATGATTTCTTAGCCCCTTCTAAGCTCTAATATTTTATAATCTATAGAAAAAGTAGTACACAGGCTGAAACTCCAAACAGAAATACATTTTGCGATTAAATCTACTAATTTATGAGAACTTCTCTGAAATAATTCATCACTGTCCTGTCAACATTTCAGAACCTTCACAACATAAGGCAAAAGACAAAAATCAAAGCAAACCCTTCTTCCATTGTTCTGGCAAGTTAGCAAATCTCATTTTAATTTAAAGTAGGGATTATGTCAAAAGCCAAAATGACTGTTGGATCAACCTTTATAGGTACTAAAAACTCAGCATGTATTCTTTGAAGCTCACTCTATACTGTAAGTTTTTTTAGGTTTTTTTTTTTTTTTTTTTCAGTTTTTGATGGTAGGTTTTGGCTCTGGCAAAAAATAGCATCTGTGGACTTCTCCATATGTAAATCTAACCAGTTTTCAGCCTGGTTAGCTGCCAATGCTAAATGAGTATGCCCAAAGCCTGGGTAAACCTGTATGATGGCAGTATTCCAGCTCTCCTCGTGCTGAATTTCATCATCACCCAGCCCTGCTCTGTTTGCTGGGCTCGGAGGGCTAAGGGTCTGATTCTCAGAAACAGAGC
>NW_012144633.1:391936-395283 GCF_000956105.1 Propithecus coquereli | reverse complement strand
GTATGTTCACATAACATATTTAATAACTATTTTCCAAAACAAAAATTTAATCAGGAAAGTGGCATTGTTTTATATTTTTGCAAATCTCTTTAATGTCTAGTTTAATAGAACATAGCTGGACTCTCACATCTGCATGTGTTCAGCCTGTCACTGTATCACACATCGCACAGCCTCTCGAAAACTCCATCTTATGCCTATGAGAGAATGAGAGTAACAGGCAAATAACATCCTGTGTTAGCTTCCTAGTGCTGCTGTGACAATCTGTGTTAGTTTCCTAGGGCTGCCATAACAAAGTAACACAAACCACATGGCTTACAACAACAGATATTTATTATCTTACAGTTCAGAAGTTCAGAGGTCCAAAATCAGGGTGTCAGCAGGGTTGTTTCCTTCTGGAGGGTCTGAGGGATAATTTGTTCTCCGCCTCTCTCCCAGCAATCCTTGGCTTTCCTTGGCTTGTTGCTGTATCACTGCAATCTCTGCCTGTCTTCACGGGGCATTCTTCCTTCCGCATTTCCCAGTGCCTCTCTCTCTCTCCTTATAAGGATTTACTCATTGGATTTAGGGGCTACCCTAATCCTGAATGACCTCATCTTAACTTGATTGCATCTGTAAAGACTCTATTGACAAATAAGGTCACAATCACAGGTTCCATTAGATATGAATCTTGAAGGGACAAACCCAGTAGTCTGTCCTCTGGTCCCTCAAAAGTCATGTTCATCCCAGGTGCAAAATACATTGCTCTATTCCAACATTCCCAAAAGTCTTAACCCATTCCAGCATTAATTCTAACCTAAAATCTCATCTAAATATCAACTCAAAAAGTTTTAAATTCTCATCATCTAAGTCAGATATGGGTAAGACTCTGGGTATGACCCATTCTGGCCTCCTTTCTCCATCTACATACCTATGAAACTGGAAAACAAGCTGTCAGCTTCTAAAATACAATGGTGGGACCCCCACAGGATAAACATTTCCATTCCAAAAGGGAGAATGTGGGAGGAATAAAGGAGTCACAGTCTAAAGCAAGTTTGCAACCCAGCAGGGCAAATTCCATTAAGTTTCAAGGACAGAATTATCGTGTGTGATTCCATCTGCCCTCTGTGCTCATGGAGGTGCCACCAACCCTAGCCTCTAGGCCCTCAAAGGCTCCATTAGCCCCACCCTCTGAGCCCTCAACCTCAGCCTCTGCAGTCCTACCCTCTGGGCAGTCTGTTTCCTGCTTACAGAATTCCGGAAATCTGACATCCTTGCTTCATTTTGTACCCTCTCTGTCTCCTTCATCCCCAGCTTGCAGTGTCACTGCTGACTAACACCCTCCTTAATCTAGTATGACCTCATCTTTACATTTGTAAAGACCCTGTTTCCAAGTATGTCACATTCACAGGATCCAGGTGGACATATATTGTGGGGGAACTCTATTAAACCCAATTCACATCTTAATACTGCAGTCTTGGACTACACTTGGGAACCACTGTATTAAGGCAGGTTTATTTCAGTTCTCGTCCATGACTTTCAGAAGGTATCCTAAACTGAGAAGTGGTAAAGTCTGCATCTAACTAGATAATTCTGAAAAAACTATGGAATAGCTTTCAAATAAAGATTCATAATTCCTGTTGGCACCAGTCTATCAAAAGTAACTTCATGAATCTACATAATAGAAGAAATGTCTTAAGTAATGCTGTCTTTATGCCTCTGTATACATTACTGCAGAGTTAATGAGATTAAAAAGATGCCGTAACAATAGTAATATATTTTGTGTTTGCTTTAAGTACTTCACAATAACTCTAGGGCAGGCACTGTAATACTCATTTTATAGATGAGGAATCTAAAACAACTAGGTTAGGTAATTTGCTCTATAGAAGCTATATTAGCTATCTATTGCATGTAATAAATTACCCCAAAACTTAGTGGCTTAAAATAACAAACATTTATGATTTCATAGCTTCTGTGGGTCAGGAATCCAGGCACAGCTCAGTGGGGTTCTCTGACTGAACTGGGGGTGAATTTGCTTTCAAGCTCACTTTAGTTGTAGGCAGGATTCAGTTCCTTGCAGGCTGTTAGACGGAGGGCTGCAGCTCCTCACTGACTACTGTCTGGAGACCACCCTGAGTTCCTTGCCATGTGGGCCTCTCTAAGGCATCTCACAACATGGCAGCTTGGTTCACCAGAACAAGCAAGCAAGAAGAGCCTGAGAGTGTGAGCAGGGCAGAACTCACGGTGTTTTATAACCTCAACGTGGGTGAGACATACCATTTACTGTATTCTATTCATTAGAAGCCAGTCATTAGGTCTAACCCACACTCAAGGGGAAGAGATTACGCAAGGGCAGTTACTGCCAGGCTCAATACAAGGATTGGGCCAAGTGACTGTTACGTCACGTGTGCTATGTTCTAAAAACACATCAGGGATACTGGGATCCCAAAAAACCTCAGAAATAAAGTAAAAGAACTTGGAATATATGGAGATATTACCGTTAACACATTAACTGCCATGTGAGTTGTGCTAGTTTTGAGCTGGGGCCCTCATGAAGCATATGTAACTCACACATCTCTTTACCTTTACCCTTATGAACTATTTTTCAAGTTACATGTGACTAACACACAAAAAACAATAAAATAGAACAAATTTTTTAGTAAATTAGGAAAAATCATTTTGTTTTCGAAGTTTTTATTGTATTTTTGTCATAAAACACTGTGGCCCCAGGGAAAAATTCTTTTTTCCTAGTATGGCAGTCAATGTGTTACGAACCTTAGTCCCATCTCAAACTTGGGATCGTAAATTGTGAGGAAAGGAAGTGGATAGTGGATGGTGTATGTAGCCCAGGTGGCTTCTTCCTATGCCCCTGACCACAACCCCCCTCTCTTTCCTAAGGAGGGTCTGGCCTGAAAAGGCTGCACTGAGCAACCTTATCATTTATAGCTGACGCGTGCGTGGAATCCTAGGTATAGCCCTGTTACCGGGGGGCAAACACCACTGCTTTCTTGGGTTACGATCCTAGATTCTCTGTTAGACATTTCTTTGGGATGAGATGTGACTTATGGCACTTTCCACTGAGAAACAATTTAATATCAAATATACAAAGCACCTACCTTCCAGCCAGGGAATCTCAAAATTGCTAAGCATATCTTCTCTAAATAGATCGATATATACACGTATAGAGCTTTGAAATAAGCTTAAGTGTTATACCACTAATAAACCATTCGGGAGGCTTTTCTTTATGGCATTATAGAATTTCTAAGGGTAACTTACTACATTGTTGCAAGAGACATTATTCATTAAGTGGTTTCTGTATTAAGGATTATATAGCCAATGGCTGACAAATGACTAGAAATCTGCTTGGCTTA
>NW_012144633.1:389332-391886 GCF_000956105.1 Propithecus coquereli | reverse complement strand
GTTTCCAAGTAAGTCACATTCACAGGATCCAGGTGGACATATATTGTGGGGGAACTCTATTAAACCCAATTCACATCTTAATACTGCAGTCTTGGACTACACTTGGGAACCACTGTATTAAGGCAGGTTTATTTCAGTTCTCGTCCATGACTTTCAGAAGGTATCCTAAACTGAGAAGTGGTAAAGTCTGCAATCTAACTAGATAATTGTGAAAAAACTATGGAATAGCTTTCAAATAAAGATTCATAATTCCTGTTGGCACCAGTCTATCAAAAGCAATTTCATGAATCTACATAACAGAAGAAATGTCTTAAGTAATGCTGTCTTTATGCCTCTGTATACATTACTGCAGAGTTAATGAGATTAAAAAGATGCCGTAACAATAGTAATATATTTTGTGTTTGCTTTAAGTACTTCACAATAACTCTAGGGCAGGCACTGTAATACTCATTTTATAGATGAGGAATCTAAAACAACTAGGTTAGGTAATTTGCTCTATAGAAGCTATATTAGCTATCTATTGCATGTAATAAATTACCCCAAAACTTAGTGGCTTAAAATAACAAACATTTATGATTTCATAGCTTCTGTGGGTCAGGAATCCAGGCACAGCTCAGTGGGGTTCTCTGACTGAACTGGGGGTGAATTTGCTTTCAAGCTCACTTTAGTTGTAGGCAGGATTCAGTTCCTTGCAGGCTGTTAGACGGAGGGCTGCAGCTCCTCACTGACTACTGTCTGGAGACCACCCTGAGTTCCTTGCCATGTGGGCCTCTCTAAGGCATCTCACAACATGGCAGCTTGGTTCACCAGAACAAGCAAGCAAGAAGAGCCTGAGAGTGTGAGCAGGGCAGAACTCACGGTGTTTTATAACCTCAACGTGGGTGAGACATACCATTTACTGTATTCTATTCATTAGAAGCCAGTCATTAGGTCTAACCCACACTCAAGGGGAAGAGATTACGCAAGGGCAGTTACTGCCAGGCTCAATACAAGGATTGGGCCAAGTGACTGTTACGTCACGTGTGCTATGTTCTAAAAACACATCAGGGATACTGGGATCCCAAAAAACCTCAGAAATAAAGTAAAAGAACTTGGAATATATGGAGATATTACCGTTAACACATTAACTGCCATGTGAGTTGTGCTAGTTTTGAGCTGGGGCCCTCATGAAGCATATGTAACTCACACATCTCTTTACCTTTACCCTTATGAACTATTTTTCAAGTTACATGTGACTAACACACAAAAAACAATAAAATAGAACAAATTTTTTAGTAAATTAGGAAAAATCATTTTGTTTTCGAAGTTTTTATTGTATTTTTGTCATAAAACACTGTGGCCCCAGGGAAAAATTCTTTTTTCCTAGTATGGCAGTCAATGTGTTACGAACCTTAGTCCCATCTCAAACTTGGGATCGTAAATTGTGAGGAAAGGAAGTGGATAGTGGATGGTGTATGTAGCCCAGGTGGCTTCTTCCTATGCCCCTGACCACAACCCCCCTCTCTTTCCTAAGGAGGGTCTGGCCTGAAAAGGCTGCACTGAGCAACCTTATCATTTATAGCTGACGCGTGCGTGGAATCCTAGGTATAGCCCTGTTACCGGGGGGCAAACACCACTGCTTTCTTGGGTTACGATCCTAGATTCTCTGTTAGACATTTCTTTGGGATGAGATGTGACTTATGGCACTTTCCACTGAGAAACAATTTAATATCAAATATACAAAGCACCTACCTTCCAGCCAGGGAATCTCAAAATTGCTAAGCATATCTTCTCTAAATAGATCGATATATACACGTATAGAGCTTTGAAATAAGCTTAAGTGTTATACCACTAATAAACCATTCGGGAGGCTTTTCTTTATGGCATTATAGAATTTCTAAGGGTAACTTACTACATTGTTGCAAGAGACATTATTCATTAAGTGGTTTCTGTATTAAGGATTATATAGCCAATGGCTGACAAATGACTAGAAATCTGCTTGGCTTAAAATTCACTTTTTAATGTACCTGTTGACTTCAAACCTTTAGAGTTAAAGGTTTTCAAGTATTTTGACCAAAAGTTACAATTCAGCTACTTACCGTACACATCTCTCCATCACAAGTTCCCCTTCTCTTTGATTAGTGTAACACTGATCAGACAGGAACAACTTTAAATTCCCTAGCACTGTCAGGCTAATCAATCGTAAATGGTGGAAAAGCTACACTTTTTAACATAACTTTACAGTACTTTTTAACATAAGAGCTATTATTAATTACATAAACATCTAGAGTGCCCTTGTGGAACTTGTTTTGGTTTAGAAACCGTCGAAAATGTGAATGGGAAATGTTACAATTTCCTTATGTTCTGATGAACAGCTCTGTTAAGAAGCATAAACAAGATATGGATTCAGCCTCTGTTCTCATCAAAAATTAGCATTTTTTTTCAAGAATTAACTCCTGTCCCTGGTGGCAGGAATAGCTGCCTAAACAAGATTGACTCCTTGGAAAGCACCTAAAATGTACCATACTGCCTATTTTCTTGCCTTTTCATAGTTAAGCCTTCAGGAACTCTGTAA
>NW_012144633.1:383744-385632 GCF_000956105.1 Propithecus coquereli | reverse complement strand
CTAATTCTTTCCCAAGAAATGTGCCAGCTGGCCACAGATTTCTGACAACGGTAATTTATGGAAAGCTCAAAGACAGAATGAGCCTTCTGAGAAATGATAAGTCAACAAAAATTTTATTAATATTTCTAATAAAACTAACAGCAAAAAAGAGATAGAGCCTTTCATCGGAGAGTCCAACTCGGACCTAGAGTACCAAGGTATCCCTGATGACCATGCCGGTACGTACCTGTCAGGCAGTACCCACCTATAACTCTCTGAGATAAGTATTCAGTGTTTCTCACAGAACCAGTGATACTGATTCAACAGCACATATACCATTGTAGTAAAAATTAATATTGTTAAATATGAATTTGTCTTTACAACTTCACCAAAATTATGAATATGACAACAGAATAATATAAACATATCATTGTTCTTCTCTTGCTAGTATCCTGATAGAAAAATAAGGAATGGAGGCTTGAGAATCATAAAAACAGACCAATTCACCAAATAACCTATTCAGTCAATTCATTAACTATTTGGCATTAGTGACCAGTTTTTGTCTTTATAACAATACTTTAAGGAATATTCAATTTGTCTCTACTCCTGTTCTCTGCTATAACAGCTTGTGAACAAAGGTCAGAGAGTAGAAGACTATATTCTTAAGCCTTTATACATATATTCTTCTCAATTACATATCAACAAAGAATTCTTCATATTTAAGAACATAGCCTAATAAACATATTCTCTTTATTTTCCTTAGTTTACCTCTATATATGCCCCTGTTTCCAGGTGTACCTGTAGAGATCTGGAGAAATAAACTGATTTCCTTAAAATACTGTCATAAGGATAAACAAAACTAGTTAGCTTACTAAACAAAAAGAAACAACAAATGAGGTAAACTGACCATTCAGTAACTGGCTTAAGATAAACTTACTAGAATCAGAACTACTTACCATCTTAGACTGCAACCTAGAGCCCTACGAATGAGTAGGCATTCCTGAGCAATGTAGTACCAATATATGTTACTCAAACGAGTGGGTCATCACTATCCTTGTTTTAAAGGCAAGACTGATTCCAAAGGATAAGAACATTTTATGTCAGAAAGAGCTAAAATTCAGTCTCTGAAACTGAAACAAGATTTCTTAATCCCAAAGTGCTGACGGCTTCAGTTAAGGTACTAATGCAGCAGTTTTGCTGACTAGACATGGTATTCTTTGAAAAAGGATGTTACCTGAGGAGAAAGAAGAGGCACCTGCATAGAAGTTCAACATCTGAGCCCAGCTGAATGAATTCGTTAAAGAGTTTAAGAATGTCTGGGACATAGGAAAAAGGCAGCACGAGTAGAGATTCTTCCAGCTCACTGGAGAAAAAATAAATATTAAAAATGTCACATTTCTTAACATGGCCAATTTTTAAAACTTTCCCAGTATTATTTTTTTCTACTGATTTTATACTTACAGATCTGCCCCATTTAAAGTTTAAATATTCATTTGTATTCTAGATGATTCTCTCTTTCAATATTTTGTTTTTTATATTTAGTATTTTAATCTATTTGGAATGCATTTTGGTCCATGGCATGGTGGGGAAATCTGTTTTCCTCCAAATAAGCCATTTTTCCAAAGGCTTTTGTTGAATATTCCATCTTTATGTGATACTTCTTTTACCATATATTGAATTCTTATATATGACCGAATGTGTTTCAGGGCTTTTAAGTCTATTATGATAAATGATTGATTGATCCTGATACCAATCCTGCACTATTTTAATTTTGCTAATTTTATAGCCTTTTAATCTAGAAGACTAGCTCCCTCTAGAACCAGCTCTAGCATCACTCCATCAATTCTAATTAGAAATCTTAAGAAGCTTTCAACTGGGATCAAAATCTAATAATTAGTTTAATAAAAAT
>NW_012144633.1:382121-383694 GCF_000956105.1 Propithecus coquereli | reverse complement strand
AAAATTAACACACATATATTCACTTACAGATTGTATGTAGATACTAGTCTATTTTATCATGTACTACCATAAAATACAAATTATAAAAAGTTAAAATTTTTTAGCAAAATTTACAGACCATACATGATGCAATTTACAGTTGAGAGAAAGGTACACAAAGATAAAGATGCAGTATTAAATCACAGCTATGTACAATTAACTGTAGTACATACTGTACTACTTAATGATTTCATAGCCATCTCCTGTTGCCACTGTGGTGAGCTCAAATGTTGTGAGTATCCACTTAAAATGCTATGTGATGCTAATTATTTCTGAGTAGGCAGTTCATCGTTCCAGTAAATTGCACATCATAGTAAAAAGAGATCTTTCAAGGTTCTTGTGTATTTTTTTAAATCATGCTTAGTGCAATATTGTAAACTGTGAATAAAAACATGGGACCTATATGAAGTACCACTAGTGATAATGGAAGTGCTCCCAAGCAGCAGAGAAAAGTCATGGCATCATAAGAAAAAGTTGAATTGTTTGATATGAACCATAGGTTGAGTTCTGTACCTGCAGTTGCCCACCTTTTCAGACAAAGGATTTATCTTGTAACAATGTAAATTTATAGTATTGATAAATACAGTATTGTAAATGTAGTTTCTCTTCCTTATGATTTTCTTAGAACATTTTCTTTTCTCTAGCTTACTTTAAGAGTACAGTCTATAATACATATAACAAAAAATATGTTAACTGACTGTTAATGTT
This sequence comes from Propithecus coquereli, assembly GCF_000956105.1. NCBI lineage: Eukaryota > Metazoa > Chordata > Mammalia > Primates > Indriidae > Propithecus > Propithecus coquereli. Next base: position 382,947 of record NW_012144633.1, on the reverse strand, counting down.
ATTGGTAAGGCTTCCAGGCAACAGTAGCCTGTGAGTAGTTAAATTTTTTGGAAGTCAAAAGTTATTTTGACTTTGCGGGATGGAGGGTGGGGGTCAGTGCCCCTAACCCCCATGTTGCTCAAGGGTCAACTGTATATATATCTACACACACACACACACACACACACACAGTATATTAATTACTCAGAAGCCCAGCAAGGCATCTTAGTTTGACTACTCTTTAATCAGAAACAACTATTTTATTCAGAAAAGTATAAACAGCAATTAGGATCTTCTTATATACAGATATAACAACTTACAGGAGTTAAAGTTTTAAGGAGGCTGTTCTCAATAATTCTCATGGCCCTTTAACTCCAAAAGTCCATGACACTGCATTATGGGCAGACAGCAATCAATTACGGACCTGATTGTTTCAATAGGTGGTAAAATATAAAGTAACAAATCATCTGCCATAAACAAAAAACAAAAAACAAAAAACTTCTGAAATGTTAATTTTACTCCAATGAGACAAATACCTAATTAAAAAAATCCTTTGCTCCCCGCTAGAATATAAAGAGAACACCTCCTGCAGGGCTTAAGCCTTGAGGGCACAGAAAAATTTTTAAAGTAATCATGCTTTTTAAATCCAAGAAATGGAGCCAGCCCATAATCCCATGTTGCAATTCCCTAAGGCAAAGCTGGGAACCACATCCTGAGATCTTCTGCAACATGATCTTCTGTTGTTATTTGGTGTTTTTAAGATGACACCAACTCTACTGCTGCTTAGTTTAAAAGTCCTTTTAAGGAATAAGTAGAAAGACACCACATTTCAGTTCTAAGTCAATGT
>NW_012144633.1:379639-382071 GCF_000956105.1 Propithecus coquereli | reverse complement strand
AATAATCCGCCTGCCTTGGCCTCCCAGAGTGCTGGGATTACAGGCATGAGCCACCGCGCCCGGCCCAGCTTAAAACATTTTGAAACTGTTTTCCAACATCAGAAAACTGTATCTCAGGTGTCTATTCTGCCATCTCATAGATTCATAACACTAGAAACAGCCTTTCTATGATCCTTAGTTTTGCTGAGATAAAAGACCACGTAGTTTATGAAAAGGACAGAACACTCTACAAATACATGATGTTATATTATCTTAAAATCACAGCTGTTTTGTTTGGATCCCAAATGGCATTAACCACTCTACACTCCAGAGTTAGTTTTTTCCAAAACTAAGATCTGCTTTCAACAAGTAAAAATTTTCCACCATTGAGAATATTCAAATGGACAAAAATTTCTTAAGGTATTGTCAAAAAAAAAAAATCTCAAAATGTCTGATCAACAGCATCATTACTAGAATAAGTATACAGTTCTCCATGGTGACTCCTTTGAAGGAAAGCACACATTTATTGACTTGTAAGGGCTGATATATTTGCTTAAAATACTAGACTTATATCATCATGATGTTTGGACAAAAAGGAGAACAGAAAAGTCTACTCTACTCTCTGCATTGTGTTGCCCAAAAGAACATTCCCCCTTAAGAAGTATCACAAACCACTGATAAAAAAATCCTGAGTAAGCAATCTGATGTCATGTTGCTGATAACCAAGAGCAGCTGAACAAGAATTCATTTCATAATGAAAGCTATTCATAGTACCAGGTATATATGAGAAGGCATCATATGTGGAATCTAAAAATTAGACAAAAAAATAGGCTTTCTTTAAAGAAACCCTGAGAGAAGGCTTTCTTAGCAGCAGTAAAACTTGATACAAGAATTGGCAAATGTAGCCAGAGCGCTGAAGTCCAGAGGTTTAACTCAGATTTAGTTACCTGATCTGGAGAGAGAGACATGGACCATAAAGCTCCATCATGTGCATCTATTGTCTCCAGCAGATTCCCTGAGGCCAAGTCATACAGCTGCAGCTTCCCTGTCTAGGAAAACACAAAATGAGCACAGTTCTAGTAAGCATACCTGCAAGCTCCACGATTCTTGCCTGCATAATTTAGAAAAGATTTCACAACCAAGCAGCAACAATGTGATCTACTGCTTAGGAAACAGAGCCCACATTCTATGCTCTGTATTCTCTATCTGATTAAATGCTGTTACATCCCCAACTGGCATGTTGAGTTAACTTTGGCAAGCTGCCTTTAAAGTTTAATCAATCTTTTTAAGTGAACTATCTTCTACCGTCACTCACTGGCTTAACTAACTTTTCCCCCTCTAGTCTTGGTTTCCTCCTCTACAACACATTAACAACGAGAGATAGTGATCTACCTACAATGCTAGGGAGGGCAATGAACTAAAATAAATAAATAGATCAAAATGGCATAGAAAACAATCACTCCATGACTCCTGTTCCGAGGTCTGTATATGCCACGGTCATGGTGTCAGCATGTTAACACACACACAGAGGCAAAGCCTGCTCTGTGATGAGCTTGTGCACAATGTAGTGCAAAGAGCATAAACTGGGAGACTTGAGTCCTAGTCTGCCTCTTCCCAACTTTGTGACCCCATGAACCTATTTTTTCATCTGTAAAATGGAGTTTATATCATCAATGTCACTAAGATGTTGAGTATTAAATGAGATACATTAACTGCCTAGAACAGAAAGTTAGCCAGGAATTGCATTTTAGTCACATAGGTAGTCTTCAAAGTAATTTGCAAAATGCTTTCCCAACAGCAAATTGCAGGTGGACTTTTGTTGAAAGAATAAATAATGAGGGAAACTTTTAATTGAAATGTTAACACAATTTTCCTGACATTGACTCTAATATCTCTCTAGCCTATTTTATACTTTTTGTCGGGCAAGAAATATCCATTGTGATACGTAAGTTTTCTCATAGAATTCGTGCTTATATGGCACATTGGTTTATGGGTGTAATGGCAAATACTTGCAAAGCACTTTTCAAAACATTTCACAGACCTTATTCCATTTTATTCTCACCACTAGTACTACTACTACTACTGCCTCTTGTGCTACCAGCTCTATTCTCTCTGTTAGTTATTTGCTGTAGGCCAGTCTCTGTACTAAGGGTTTGCATAATTCATCCCAGCGAAGTAATTAACGTAATTTTATGTGAGAAAACCAAGGCTAACATGGTGAAGTAATTTGCCCGAAAGGTCACATAGCTAGTGAGTGGCAGAGCCTGGATTCAAAGGTAGGTCCACCTGACGCAAAAGCTGCTGTCAAAAAGCAAGTGTCATCATCTCATTATATCGATGAAAAAACACACTATGAGAAGTTATGTGACTTGCCCCAAATTATTCATTTTCTAAAGAAAAGAATCTGGATCCAAATCCATGTCACTTATTCCCAGATGGTTGTCTTCCAATGT
>NW_012144633.1:377204-379589 GCF_000956105.1 Propithecus coquereli | reverse complement strand
TCTCTACTAAGAACATTTAATTCTTTACTTTTACCTATAGAGCTACTTAAGAATCTACTAGAATGTTTATGACCTAGCTTGTATCCCACATTCCCTATCATTATTTCTAATATCTTTCTTATTTTAATGTTTGGTTCAAATGGTTGTTAACATAACAAAAAAATTAGAAACGTTTAACACTGTAACTTAACTATTAGTGCACTGATCACAGACAGCTATGAGGCCAATTCCTTTCACATAAAATAGACACTGTTTTTAAATATACAATTTACTCCTAATCATAACTAGACATTGGCAAAAAGTTATTTTAGTCAAGAGACTAAAAGTATACATAGTGCAAGATATCATAAATAACCAACTATAAAGCCAATTCCTTCCTCCTCACCAATATTATCCTTCAGAACAAAAGGGAATACATTTTAAAAAGTCTTTAATATTCTAGGATACTCTCCCAATTAAAATATTTTAGACAACAAAAAAGAAGTTGGGAGTTAGGAGGATTAACTGAGATATTTGTAAAATTATTCTGAAAACATTAAAAGTAACATATATATTCAAGATACATTAATTTGTAACTTTTTGGAAAAAATCAGATATACAACAAAATGATAAAAAAATAAATACTCTAAAATGGAAACAGCAAGCCAAGAACTAAGAAAATGTCTGCTTTAGAAAGACAACATGTTACTGGACACTATTTAAACTTTACTTACATAGGAGATGTCCATGCATATAACAGGCAGTTTGTGTCCATAAAGTGAGAGAAAAAACTAAACATTGAAAAAAAGAACATAAATAATTCATGTCTGTCTATGAAATATAAGTACAATTTATTACATGTGGGTCTAAAATGTAACTTTAGAATATAAGACTAAACACATTTTTGGATTACCTTATGTCTATACTTTCAAAGATGATAATTAAGCCACTAAAGACAGCTTGTTAAGAGTACTTTTGTCCACTATACATATCCTGCATGCACTTGCCAAGAATACTGCAATATAGTGGAGGCAAAGAGGCTCCCAGAAGCTTATGGCCTCAGTCAGAATATGGTACAGAGATGTTCTCTGATCTCTTCACTGAGAAGACTCTGGGGCACTTGTCTCACAAAAATATTCCCAGGCCCAACCTAGTCCTACCAACTCTGGGTGTAAAGCCTAGTAATGTATAGTTTTAAAAGTAACCCAAATGATTGGATTTTAAAAGCAACCCAAAAGACTATCCTGATGTATAGTCAAGTATGAAATCACTGCCTAGGACACACAGCAATGCTCTTAATATGACTGGCTATGACAAAATTTTCTGTCCACAAGATTTCCTGAACATGTAAAATATAACTTACTTTAAATAAAATTTATGAACCTTAGAATTTTTTTAAAAAACTCTAGCTTCTCTAGTGCACTTACATTGCTTTGATTTGCACACAAACTTTTAGAAACATACTACTCCTGGGCACAGGCAAGGCCACTTCTTTATAGTCTTAACCTAAATTCTTAAGGCTAGTAAGAAAGAAAACATTCCCAGGCACGATCACTATACCTTTAAAGTGTCGACATAGAAAATCTTCACAGTACAGTCCAGCAAAGACACAGCCAACAGCTTTTGATTGGGAGAGTAACTGACACACAGAACATCTTCATCTAGTTGCAAGGTTCGAGTATGCTTCACAGAAAGTCTGACACCACAGAAAACATCAAGAAAAAAATAAACAAATTAGTATACAAACACAGATGATTCCTAACTCTCTAGAGTACAACAGAGACACATAAGTCAAAAGGCCATTCAATGGCTCCCCATTTTCATTCCAAAAAAAACGGACACAAAAAATGTCTACTCACCTCTTTTGGGTACTATTTTCATCTTTCACCAACTCAAAATCCCAGAACTTGACAGATTTATCTGCACCACCTGTCACAAAGCCACGCTGAAAATCAAATGACATTTGAAATAAAAATCATTTTAGCATAAAAACCTTGCTAAAACACATCAAAATGGTGTAAAAAAAATTTTTTTTCTTTAATGGCATGGGGTAAGAATTAAGAAAAATGTGGTTCTCCCTAATCCCTTTCACTACTCTTCTGGGTCTGCTGCCACAGGCTTCACTTGAGAATTCCTACCATAGACTAACATAAACAGAGATGATAATGAAACATTCTAGTTATACTCTTGTTAGCACCAGGAAGAAAAACTTTTAGTGACTACTGTGGAGTTTTTTCTTCAACCTAAGTGATGAGAGTCAAAAGAATTGGCTATAAAGCAGTAAAACTAGTTGTGACAATTATACATAGAATGGATAATCTAAGTCTGTTTAAAGAATTCACCTCAGAAGGTTATAAGTTTATTCCTGCAATGTCACAGCTTAAAACATTTTTTTTTTTTTTTTTT
>NW_012144633.1:375473-377154 GCF_000956105.1 Propithecus coquereli | reverse complement strand
TCAATAGTTTTCTTTCCAGTAAAGTAATTGTCACCTTGAGTCTCCCCTGGAACCTGCCAGAAACAAAGAGATCCTTGACCAATATCGTCAATAAGAGTTAAAAGCCAATAAATTTATCTTACATACAGAGAATAAGCATTATTATTTTATGAAAATGATAACATGATGTTATTAGCTACTGTTAATTGAGTACTTAGTAAGGACTAGACACTATGTTAAGCAGTTTCTATGTATGATCATAATAATATCCTGCAAATGTTTAAAGATAATGTCCAATTTCTCAAATTTTTTCTGATTTTTATTTTTGTCCTACAGCGAGCTAAATAATTCCCTAAATCCTCCTTAAGAAAAAAAAGCCAGAATGACAATTATTCGATACCAAATTTGGTCAATCACTTGTCCCACAAAATTAGGATATGCAGTTGAATAAAAAGGAATACAGAGATTCTTCCTCGTATCAGCTGGTGAGGCCTTTGGCATCTAGCCCCGATTCTAATTCTATTAGAAATTCTTGAAATTATAGTAAATTTCAGTAACATAATTATAAGGCATAATCTCAGGATCCCCAAAAATTTACTTACTGCTGGTTGGTCTTCTTTGGACACACTCTCCTCATATTCTGCTTCCCTTTGCTGCCACAAGATAGATATAAGTTAATTTGAGAGAAAAAAACCATACTCTCCATATAAAGTGAAATGAGATAGTGATGAGCTGCTTCTTTTAAAACACAATCCCCTAATGGCATCTTTATCTCTGCCTAACTTCAGAAATGTGTGACAATGGTCTTGGAAACATCTCCTGTGGGATCTTGGATTGCACTGAATGAGGTATGACTGCACTAGACAAAAACCTTCAACTGGGACAGCCTGTCAGATACACACAAGCATATCTGTAACCAGCCTGAAGTCTTTACCATCTCCCTTTCTTCCTCAAGTATAAGAGGTTCCCTTGTTCTCTCCCAAAGTCTCAGAGATTTGTCATGGGACGATGATACGATATAGTCTCCATTGGGGCTTACAGCCAAACACCATATTTCCTGGTGGTGCCCCTGAAGAAAAAAACGAAAACAAAAACCCAAGTAAGAATACCTCATTCATGGACTGCTACCTGCTTATATTAGCAGGTAATGAAACATTCTTAAGTACCAAGCAAGTGAAGCAGGCAAGAGGTTACCTCCAGAGTCTGTATGTGTTCAAATTTGTCCGCATCCCATTGCTTAATCTTACGGTCTTTCCCAGCAGTGAAAAAGAGGTGAGACTTGGGTACAAACTGTAGGTACATCACACTGCAAAGTGAGTGGAGTATTCAAATGTCATTAAATTCCATGTTAGTGAAATGAGTCTTACAAACATAATAGCTTTCGACTAGCTAGTTCTTAAGTGTCTGGCTATATTTTAGAACTTTCAATTTATCACTGTCTGAGAACACTAAATAATAGACATAAATGCTCTCGGGAAATGCTGCATACAGGTGACTCCAAGGGTGACCTTTGAAAAGACTACAGCTACCTGTCATCATGTGCAAAGAGAGACTTGTGGCAGTCCCCAAAGTCCAAACCCCAGATTTTCACATTTCTGTCAGCAGACCCAGTTGCTATTAGTGCTCCATCCTATGAGAAACAGAAGTAAAACATTACTTGATATCTTAATTCTGTAAGTTAGATAAATGAAACCTAACCAGA
>NW_012144633.1:373865-375423 GCF_000956105.1 Propithecus coquereli | reverse complement strand
ATAGCAAAAACTGAGAAACAAATCCAACATCCAATTGTAGTTATTCATACAATGGAATATTTTGAATTAATTTAATGATGTGTTTTTGAAGAATATCAATAATGAGAAAATGTTCAGGAAATATGTGAAAAAGAATAGGATACAAAACTGTATATGATTCCAATTGTTTATGTATGCAAAAAATAAACCAAAGGAAATAATGTGACAAAAACTGTTAACAGTTGGCACTTCTGATTGAATTATATATTATTTCATTACCTACAACATAAACTACTACTCTTCATTTGTCCTTGAAAGTATCTACCTTCATACTTTAGAAGGAGCCTCCTAGTTCTAGTACTTCATAAAAAACATGACAATAAATTATTTTCCATCAAAACTTTGACACAGTTAAACCTGTAAGGAAGATAACCACCAATTATAGTTTCTATTTATTTCACATTCAGGTAAGCATTTGATAAATAACAAATTGTGCACTAGGACTCACCTTGACTTGATCCCTTTAAAAATCTCTAATACATAGGCTGAAGGCTATAAAGGAAAGATAATACCATTAGTGCTAATCTTGGTTGGTTTCTACTAACACTCTCTAATTTCCATCTCCTAAAAAAACAGGGACCCCTCTCTCTCACTTCAAGTGTTCTAAAATGGCAAGACCTACATGGCTTACAGTTAGCCATATCTGGGTTCACAATCAAGCTCTGCCCCTTACCAACTATGTTACCTGCTTCCTTACCTATAAAATGAAGACACTCTGACTCACATGATTATTGTGATGAAGGAGACATGCAAGTAATTACAGATTGCTATTAATAGATAACATTCTCCCATTCCTCTCCCCCTCTCTCTTCCTTTATCTTATCTGTTTTATGTCAATTTTTCCTCCAAAGGCTTATTCCAAAGTTCATTTAGATGAACAGAATCTTCAGAGGGCCTTGAATACTGAACATAAACAAGCTAGAAAACAGAAGAATGCTGGGTCAGTCCAACCAAAGAGGCTAGCTTGGGAAGTTATGCTAAAGTGGTCCTTTTGAAAAACAAAATATCCTAGAGCATGGCAAGATTCAAGAGATTTTTAAAGCAAAGTATTTCCCAATATATCCCCACAAACAATGCTTCTTCACTTCCTCTCTCGTCCCTGAAAGTAACCTCTGAATAACCTAGCGAAAACTGTTAGACATTCTACTCACTGAGATATTGCCATAAGCCATCAGGATGGGGTTGATGGGAAGAGGAACCTATGAAGAAATTATTAAATCAAGTCATTAAAAAAATGAAACTTTGATAGTACTTGTCATAGACAGGGTGCTAATAGTATTTTATAATTTTGAAAAGAGCAAAGAGATCCTAAAAACTGAAAGAATCTAAAAGAATCAGCAGGCCTATTCGTTTCTAAAGTACTTGTGAATGAGTTTGGACAATGCATTTTATCTAAAATGGGTTACTCTGCCTCCTAAACCAACGTAGGACCATGAGTTTCTACTCAATACAATAATCAACCCAATCTATAATTTCCTGTCCTCTTTTTATTAAACCAAGTTTCCTTCCTCCCATAGTT
>NW_012144633.1:337596-358255 GCF_000956105.1 Propithecus coquereli | reverse complement strand
TCACAGGTCATCGTGCGAATACACTGCAGTGTAGACCTGTGAGAAAGAAGGAATAGAGAACTCATGTTAAGAGAACCTGCTTCTCCATCTTAGAGGTCAGTGCGTGCGTTTCAACGCACTCTTAGCCATGCCTAGATCAACCGAAAGAAGATGAGAGTCTTGGCTCAGACCTAATTACAGTCAAAGGAGAAAATGCTAAACAGCGCCAAATTTTTTTATCTTTGTAATGACCTCCTAATTCTATGAAGCAGAGATTATACAAACGCACGGTAGAGATAAGTATCTGCTGGGCTCCACGGAGCCCAATATGCCATTACCAAGAACTAAGTGAGCCTGAAGGATTGCAAGTCAAATCAGGATATCATTACATATCTCTACAAGTAAAGTTCATTTTATAGGACCATAAATATTCATCCATTCAACAGATACATATGAGATACCCACTTCATTCCACAAACACTTACTGAATACCCATAATACTCCAGGTACTGTTCTAGGTGCTGGAGATTTAACAGCAGATAAAATAGAAGCAGTCCCTAACTTCATAAAGCTTAACATTCTTTGGGAGTGATAAACACACAAATATTTGGTATATCAGATAACAGTAGATGCCATGGAGAAACACAGTGCTGGGTAAAGGGGATGAAGAGTGCAAGAGGTAGGGAAAGGATGACAGGACTGTCATCTGATAAGATGACAGGGAATAAACCTACAGATTCATAGGAAAGAGGTTCTAGGTAGAAAGAACAGGAGCACAATAGCCATGAGGCAGGCATGTTCTTACTGTGTTTAAGGGACAGCAAGAAGGCCAGTTGGCGCTAGTGAAGCAGGAGAGTAGTAAGAGAAAACCGTAAGGACATTGGCTTTTAGAGTGAGAAGGAACTATTGGAAGTGATCTAACTTCCATTATAAAAAGATTACACTGGCTACTGTGTTGAGAATGGATTACAGAGGGGCAAGCAAGGAAGGAGGGAGACCAGTCGGGGGCTATTAACAATTATCCAGATGAGAGATGAGGGTGGTTTGAATTGGGGTGGTGGCAGTGCTGGTGGTGAGAAGTGGTAGGATAAGTTCTGAAGGTCGAGCTGGTAAGACTTGCTAATGGATTGGATGGATATGGGATTTGAGAAAGAATCAAGGATGGCTTCAAGGATTTAGGCTGGAACAAATGGTAGGAAGTAATTCTTTACTAAGAAGGGAAACCTGTAGGAATAGCAGGTGGGGAGATTTTTGGAGAAATGAAGATCTTAATTTGGTGTGGAAAATATAAAAGTTTGAGATGATTAATTAGACATCTGAGTGGTGATACAAACAATTTGGATATATCAGTCTGATGATGTTCAAGGCAGAGACTAAAGCTTGATATATATTTATGTGTCATCATATAGAGAAAATTTCATGACTAGAGATCACATAAAGTGAGTTTAGATAGAGAAAAGGTCCAAAGACTCCACTCTGAAGTGCTCTAACATTTAGAGGACATAAAGATAAGAAGGATCCAGCTAGGACTGAGAAGAGACTTCCAGCAAGGAGAGGGGAAATAATGAAAACCAAAGAAAGTGTTTCAAAAAGAGAAAGTTATCAATTCGAGAGCATGAAATGAAGCTTATAGGTCACTGGATTTAGAAACATGATCACTGATGGCATGACAAGAACTATTTTGGTAAAATGATAGGGATAAAAGCCTGATGGGAGACAGATAAAGACAGAATGGAGAAAAGAAATCAGAGAACTGGGCAGTAACCAGAGAGTAATGTAGGGTTGAGAGAGGATCATTATCTTTTTTAAGATAGGAGATATTATCACACAGGTGCATGCTCATGGGACTCATCTAACAGAGAGGGAAAATTGCTAAAAGAGGAGAGGAGACATCGAATACAAGCTGTGGTCAGCTTTGGTTAGGAGCACCAACATAGTAATGAGGAAAGAAAATTACATATACAGACACAGCTAAATCGGCAAGTATAATAGGAGCATATGAATGTTCTCTTCTAGATGCTTCCATTTTTTTCAGTGAATTAGAAAGCATGGTCTCAGCTTAAAGGTGTTAGAGGTACTAGAGGGAAAGGTGTGAAACAATCATCTAGAAATTTAGGTAAAACCATTGGGTATTACTAAGAATCTACTGGGGTTTTTTTTGTTTGTTTTTTAATTTGAAGAGTAGGCTGTATAGTTGTGTGTTTTTCTCTAGCCAAGGACAGCTACAAGCTCCACACATGGAATAAGTTTGCATTTTTTGCACCACATTTAAAAAGGCAATTTTTTCTACTGTAAACTCCACAGGCCAATGGCCAAAATGTACTGAAGATGTATTTTGAAAGAATTGTATTTAGGGCCTTAAGAAGCTAATAACTAACCATCAAGAGTACCCAAAAAATATTTCAAAGGAAAAAAACTACTACTGGATACAGCTATAGGAAACATCATTCCACAAACCTGTTCCATATCTTAATGGAATCAGCTGCGGCTGAAAGGACAGCAATATTGTCTGAGCTGAATGACAAAGTCCGTACATCACTGCGATGACCCCCGATGGTGATTCTGCTTGTCCTGACAGGCTGAGGAGTAGGCAAGAATGGATTTAATGAATACAATTCCACCAGGTTGTTTTGCAGCAGGAAGACAGCCTTTAACTCTCCTTGGGGTGAATGAATCAGGTCAAAGGATCTGTACAGGAAAATAATCATAAATGTTCTAGTTACCATCTTTGCTCACAAGGTTAATTTTTTCTAGGGGAAAGGCCTTATAATGTCCTCAATCTATATGAAGTTTGGACAAATATTAATATAAAGAATTTTACAAATAAGAGCAGTCTGCATACTGAGTAGTAGTTGAGTATATAGTCTTTTAAGTCAAAAATACTTGGGCTCAGATCCATTTCCGACATATACCTTGTTTTCGTGTATATATTTTTTGTAAGTGACCTTACATCCTTTCTGAACATGGGATATACATTTTTTTTTAATTGGCAGCAGGAAAGGACAGTAAATGAACAGCAAAAAGGTTACTATAATAATCCAAATATGAGATAATAAGTAGGCCCATGGCTGGTGAGGGCAATAGAAGCAAAGTGTGATATAGGTGTCTTACAATCACTGTCTCCAAGTATACACTTCATATAGACAGCTTACAAATGGCATGAAGAAGCCAATATTACTTTGCAGCTTACTATTTCTATAATTTCAGATAATTTATTTTTACTCACTTGATTTTGGCAGAAGTTTTAATATTAGCCACCCTTTGGATTTCATCTTTCAGAGTCATTTCAACATTGATTTCAAGGTCTTCCTCTTCCCCTTTGCCAGAAGTTAGCCTAGAGGGGAAAAAAAGTATCAAGATATCATTTTTTCAGAAGCACCTTTGCTCTTACTTGAGTTCAAAATCTGGCCCCAGGACCAACAAGCTGTGTGATTCTGGGAAAGTCACTTAACCACAAAGGATTATTATAAGAACTAAACAATGTAGTTAATGTGGAAACGCTTTTTGAACAACAGTGTCATAAATATAAAGTATTATTTCATTTAATAGGTACCCTCAAAAAATGGATTCTGAATACAACAACTCAAACAAGTTCCTGGAACAAGTCTCTGTAATTCAAATGATTTCACTGAAATGTTTCTGGCATACTTTTCTAACTTGAGGACTTTTAAAAAAAAACTCATTAACTTACACCTAACAATCCAACCATGTCAAATAAACCAGAGTAGCTCTCAAAAGATTTGCCAAATCAGTTGACTTTTTATTTCTTTGAGACTTGATAAACTTGGTCTTCTCTAGCTTTTAACAGTAACTGGTAATAGAGTAAATATTTCCTTAAAGAAGTCAGTTTTTTTTCAGTAACACATGGCCCACCCAGGATACTTCATCATTAGTAAATATTAATAAAACACACTTTGCTTTCTTTCTAGCTTTCTTCATCTTCTTATCCATTTTCTTCTGAATTTCCTCTTTGGAAAGGATATAAAACACTTCTAGTACAGAATCAGTTCCCTAGAAAAGCAAAAGGTTGATGTGAGAGGAGAGGCAATTTATAATTTAGCTTATTCTCAGTAAGAACTAAACAATAACATTTACTTTTTCTTCCCTTACTAGTTGTAATACCTTAGGCAACTTAAAATCTCTGGGTTTGTTGTCTCATCTGTAAAACGGGGGATACCACTTCCTACTCACAACATTACTCTGAATACCAAACAAGAAGTTAAATGCTTTCAAACAGCTTAGAAAAGCCAGCATTTAATAAATGGTTGCTAATAATAAGAAAAATAAAACAAATTATTTTTTTTGTTGTTATGCTGAGATAAGTTAGGGATTATAGGTCCAGTTAGTATCCTATAATGAATTATTAATATGATTTAAAAAATTCATCTCTACACTGAATAGGAAAGAAGAATGAGTATCTGAAAGGAACAGCCTATTCCTTGTTATTTTCTCCTAAGTACTTACATGGCAAGCAAGAATCCTGCCTGTCTTGTCAATTGCGAGGTTCACAACTCTGTCTCTTCCTTCTCGTATTATGGAACCAGCTTTTCTGCATGAAAGGATACGCTACAGAAGCAGCAAGAGAAAAGGGTTAAATGTAAGTTCTGCTAAACCTACAAAAGAATATAGCTCTAATAAATGTAGGTGACAAAAACATTCCCTAAAATAATGAAAAGAATTGCAATCTGCAATTCTCATTTTTCCCGCTATTCAACTCAATTAAAGATAAAAAACAAAAAAGATGAATTACATCCTCGGGAGCTTCATCCATTTCAAGGGTCCCATCCTCTGCTTCAAGAGTGGCCTGTATTCCAGGAGAAGATCCTTTGATTTTCTTGGGCTCTGGTTCCTCCAAGTCCTCAATCTGTTTTATAAAAATGGGAAAATGGGAAAATAAAAGCTGAAATAACATGTTCCAGGAAGTGACTCTTAACCCTAATGACTTTGAAACCTTCCCTATGGCCACTAATAGCTTCCATTCAGTTACCTCTCTGATCAAATCTCTTCAATGGCAGAACAGGTACAAAAATTTATTAAAAACTGACTATATCATATACAAACAAAACATTACTCATTATACTATCTCCAATAACTTTCTATAGTAGAAGGACTACTATTCAAGCAACAATAGTGAAAAAATGACCCACTCTTCATTAACTTTAAAACTTTCTCTGTTCTTAGGTGAAAGGTCTACCATGTTCTAAAGGGAAAGATTCACATTGGCATTAGGAATTGCAAAGGCATTGCAAGAAAGGTGATATTTTCTCCTTAAATAATAAAAAAAACACCCTTGCCTATTAATGTACAACCCATCAAAATGGCTACTGGACACTACAGCACACACCTAACTCTAGCTAAACCTAAGGCCCATAACCTTTTTTTCCTACACAAATTCTTTGCGTATCTGAGAAAAAATTATAGATCTTCTCCGAATATACATATTTATAAACACACATAAATTCTACATAGATTTTTGAGGAGAAAGGTTCATAGATACTCTGAAGTCAATCTATGGACACCCAAAGGTCCAGCAATATCAGGCTAAAAATGCCACAAACTGAAACATTAGCATTACCAGAAGCTGTAAGCCTAAAGCTACCCCTCTTCTGAGCTAAAATAAATGAGGGCAATAAGCATAATGAAGAAAACGTTTGTTTAAAAGTTGCCGGTTATCAATGTGATTACGAATTCCTTCCAGTACTATGTGAAGAACTCAATAATTACACCTGATTCTAAACACAATGAGCCTATAAAACTACTAAAACATGATATTGCCCATGATCCAAAAAAAGTAATTACCTCTTGCAGATAGGTTATGTCCCAAGCCCTCAGTTCACTGTCTGAGGCCCCAGTGATGAGTCGCTTTTCTTCTGACACCAGAACCAATCCCCATACCTATAAGAGTATAAAAAGATTCAAACAATATGATTTTTAACAGATTCCGTGTTGTATAATGTGATGTTCCAAAAGTACACTGTAGCGAAATTTCTTTGGCAATTCAAAGTCAAAGAAAAGGCATATTAAGGCAAACCTTTCAAAATGCACTAACAGAAATCTCACTTTTACAGAGAAAAAAATGGCCTGCAGTGAAATTGTTGCTTATATGACATTAAGAGTTCCTCTTTAACTTCTTATCATCAAATTTGTATAAAGGCTGTTCAGCATAAATCCTAACTAGAATCCACTCAAATAATGATTTTAAGTCTTCTACTTCTTTGCTTTCAGCAGTGTCCAGCAGATAAAAGATGTCCCATTAACGTCTATTGTATAATTCTCAGCTTTAACTATCCAGGAATTAAACAATGAAAATAATAATATTGTTGCAAATCAAGTAGAAAAATTTAAACTTTTTCTCCTCACTAATTCCAGGTATTATGTTTGTGAAAGCCTTTTATGAACAAAGCACTGAGAAGGATGCAAAGATGTATCAAACAGTTCCTGAACTGAATTGAATAGATCTATTTTCAGGTAACTATTATTTAAACAGCTACAATTTGCTGTTTACTTGTCATGGGGCCAGGCACTATACACACACAGTATCATTAAACTTTCCTACAATAATAAAGGTGGATACTTACTATTTAAAAATGATGAAGTTCATGGATTAAAAACTATCCAAGGCCAATTTTTACTAAATGCCAGAGCAGCTGTATCTGCTCCAATGCTGGGCATTGCTTCCACCAAATCAGCCTCTCTGTCTCCCAAGATGCCATATGATGATTATTGTGAGCAGTAAAAAAAAAAAGGGGGGGGGCAGAGAAGAAAACCACCTTTTCCTTTTTGCCTTGCCATTCTTTCCCTGAGCCCATGATCCTACATGTACCTCAGTTCGGTGGCCAACCATTGTTTTGAAGCAGTGCTGGGTATCAAGGTCCCACCATTTCACCACGGTATCTTTCCCACTAAAAGAAGAAATAGGAAAAAAATCTTTTTTTTAGGAAGAATCATTCAGCTAACAGGGAGTTCAAGGATTCATTTGCTGCTTTAAAAAGATGATATATAGCAATAATGTCTAAAGCTTCTATTCTACCCAACCTTTCTCCTGAAAAGCAAAAATCCTAACTCTCCATGCAGTTATTTTCATGCAGAAAATGTTTCATCAGTAAGCACGAAAATGACTGAATTCAGAGTATAAAGGACACAGAACTTGATCCATCATGCTTTCCTTCTGGGTTTCCATCAACACAGCACCGCCATTCTCTCAGACAGTCTAACACGGAAATATCTTAGACCTCTCCCACTCTCTCGTTTCCCACATCTAGCTAGTCTTTGTGTCCTGGAAGCACCTACTCTGTGGAGTTTCTAAGTCTTGACTCCTTCCAGCCCATTTCTGCACACAAACCTGAATTTATGTTCTACTACCTGGATTATCTTAATACCTTCTCATCAGATCTCTTGGTCCATTGCTATTCTCTCATCCCGCCTAATATACTACTGTCAGATAATCCCAATTTTTAAAATTTACACTAGCTCAATGTTCCCCACAGAATCAAAATCAGACTCTCTAGCACCACTCTCAAAACCTCCCATTAATTGGGTCTTAACCCCCTAATATAATCCCTCACTGCCAATGGCCTCTACTCTACCTGCTGAAATGCCCCTTCCCTGCCTTTTCACTAATATAAATCTAATACAATACTCCTTCGCGAGCAAATTGGAAAAACAAACAAATAAAAAATAACCCCTGAAAACCTGATTTACAAAGTCCATCCCATCTAACCCCACTTTACAGTGTTATTTCTTTTCCTTTACATTCCATAAGCTGTAATGTATACATTTTCTATTAGAACTATAGAATCAGTCTCTCATAGAATCTGTGTTATCTGAGCAAGACACACTAACACACCTGTATCCTATCCCACAACAAATCCACCCCTGGGTATAGCATTGGTCCTCTACAACATTTTCTGAGTCATTACTATGGTTCCTCTAATTACTGCTTGGCAAACCTTAAGATCCCAGCCTTTCCTAGGGACCATTCTTTAGAAATAATAATCATTAGGTTGAACCATATGAAGTTGTTGATAGCTGATCATTTTTGACCTACACAAAGGGAAATTTCAAATGCTTCAACCTAACAGATGTTCAGAAGGCCTATAAAGTACAGTATATCTCTCCTCAAAAAGCAGCCTAAATTAAACACCTGGTATTCACACTTGCACACTGCTCCACAATCGGCTTTCCTAATTTTCCAGGGATCCAGAAAATAGACAAAGCTCATCCTATAACAGGTGTGTCAAAAGGTTAAGGAACATGGAACAGCTGATATCAGGAGAAAAGAATGACAAATCAGAAAAGGGAATTTTAAAATGCTATAATTAATTTTGGGTAGGCTTTATACTATTTGGGAAGGGTGGAAAGGAGAGAGAAAAGCAAAACAGAAGAGGAAGCTAACATGTGAGCATAAGCACAGTGTGGTCAAAGGAGGAAGGAATGACTCAAGTTCACTCTGTGAAACTCTCTCCAAAGAATTTATCTAGAAAAGAACTGGAAATGAAACGATTGTTTCTTTACCTAGTAACTAGCAGATTCTTTTCTCGTAGAAACAATGCTTGTGTGATGGCATCCTTGTGCCCCTTCAGACGGTAGAGGCCACTTTCATTGATCACATCCCACACAATAATATCTGTGTCCTAAAGGGATCAAATAATACAAAAAAATAAAATAAATAACTTTCTTTACCACATAAGGCCTAACCTGACAAACAATGGGACTTAATTATTACAAAGGCCATACATAGTCCTTGCAGAAAATTTGGAAAGCATACAGAAAGTGCAGAGGAATAAACACTAGCCTTAATTCCACCATCTAGGAATAATCACCATATATTTTGTTTTTTTTTATATTGCTCCATTCTTTGTGTATATATCCAGATTGTTATTTTCCTATTAGAAAACTCAGTTCATGTTATTCACTTTATAACCTCCCCCTTTTTATCATTTACCTTATTTCCATGCCATTCCAGAGTGTTCTTATTTTGGATGCTTATATAATGATCAATCCTAAGGATATACTATTTTCCATTTTAGAGATGTAAGCAGTTTCCAGTTTTCTGATATTATAAATATGCAGAAAGGAACATTCTTGTAAATTAACCTCTTTACATATCTCTGATTAGAACACTAAAATAGGAAATTCTTACGTTAAAAGGTATGTTTATTTTAAAAGTTACTGATGCACACCATCAAAATGATCTCTAGATTGGGTACATCTTTAGAACTACCAGGAATACATATAACAAGGCCACGTTTACCATCCATTGAACTCTGGGTATTGTCAGTTTTCTTAAAACCTACTGCCAGTTTCATGAGTAAAAAATATTGAGTCTCAATACTTATTTTAATTTACATTTATGAACACTAATGAGAAATTTTTTACATGCTCTATGGTGATTATTGGCCATGTGTATCACTTTTGAGTTGTCAATTCATGTCGTTTGTTTCTATCTTTGGGTGTCATCTTTTACTTGACTGTAGGTTATTAATAGATGAATAGTAATCCTTTCTTTTCATAGTGAAAATATTACTTTCCCTTTTCCATTGACTTTTAATTTGTTTTTTAATGTATAAATATTTTAAGTATTCAAATCAATCTTTTCCTTTATAATTTCTCTTTCCTTTGCAAATATTTAAAATCATTTTCTACCTTGATATCAAATACTTACATATTTCTAGTTTACATGCTTTTTTTTTTAATATTTAAGTCTTTAATCTGTGACTCATTTTGGTATATGGCATGAAGCAAAGCTTTAAAGTTTTTCACCAAATAGCCAATTGTCTAAGCACTATTTTATAAGTAATCCCCTTCTTAGTATTCTTCTTTCCTCAAATTTTGGTGTTTCCAATTCACTTTTCCACGTGTGCTTTGAAATCACTTGGTCAAATTCTAAACAACAACAAAAACCTGTGGGATATCTATTTAAATTGCTTTAACTATGTAAACTAATTAGAAAACACTAGCATCTTTCCCATACCTTATCTTCCCATTCAAGAACATGGTTTGTGCCTCTATAAAAGTATTCAATTACATTCTTCAGTAAAGTTTCATGTTATTTTTATGTCTGTTACTCAACATTCTATTGTGAGTAAATTTTTTTACATTTTATTTTCTAACTTACAACTTTTGAAATACAGGAAAGCTACTGCTTTTACAGAACTCAAAGGCAAATGATTGTCATTGTATCTCTTCCAGTCTTTGTTTTCTTTTACCTTGTTTTACTGCTTTGGGTAGCACTTCCATAATAACATTTTATAATAGTCATCATGGGTATCTTTGTCTTATTTCTACATTTAATAGGCTTTTATCAGAGAATATGACAGGAAACAAAATGAACCTCCCAATTCACAACCATCCTCACCACTATTTCTACCATCTATACTATTTTGTACATTGAGAGTCTATTATTTCACCCAACAATTATTGTGAACAAACTCTTTCAGCATAATCCTTATGCCCCTTTAATATATTAAAGACTGGGTCCCTGATTCACAGTCTCACCTTGGACCCTGATGCCAGTCTGCCTCCTAGCTGATCATACTTCAAGGTAGTGACAGCTGCTTTGTGTCCATTGAAGGTCACATTTCCTTCCCCACTCAGGAGACTGAAGATTCGGATAGACCCATCCTCATAACCAACAGCTAAGTGCAGCCCATCTGGGGAGGGGCACAAGCAAGTGACTTCTTGTTTAAGCCCCTGAAGGATGAGGATCTAAAACCATAAAAATCAAAAACAATGTAGAGGAGTTAAGCATGTAACCAAGGGAAAATTGTTATGAATAATAATGAAACTTCATAATCCATCTCAAGTTATTAGAGATAGGAAATTATTATCTGTATTAGGCAATGAAATATTCAAGAAAAGGTAAAATCATTTTCTCCAAAGCTTCACATTGACACAATACGTGCAAAAATTCCCAAGCAATGAAATAAATTACTAAGTCTTTATCCTAGGAAATACTAAATGATTTTCAATAAAGGGTTATAAATGCATGCTTGCTTTAACTGAGCCCTATTTCATGACAAACCAATCTGCATGACACCAGAGTACTACAGTGGTCTTATCCCCAAGGGACTCTGGGCAGTGCCAAGTATCAAGTAAGTAACCTCTTGGGAGTTACATAATGAATGGAGGAGATCAAAATGCCTACATTTGATATGGCAGAAGCAGTGGGCTTAGGGAATTCAGAGTCAGATTATGACAGCCTAGTTTAATAACCCCTGGGCTTCATCTGTATAACTAAGAAAAAGGTTCTGTCAACATAGCAGAGTAATACTCCTTTTAAATGCTTAATATTTTTATAATTGGCTATAAGCATAAGTAGAACTTGAAAAATGCAATTGGTAAAGTAGAGAAAAATAGATCAGGAATAAATGACTACAAATAATGACCTATAAATATTCCTACAAACAGACACGTATGAAATAAGCTCCCATTTGGTTGTGGTTTTCAGAATTCAGTGGAGAAAAACACAAAGGAACTTGATGCTTGACTATCTAGACCCAAAGGAAAAAGATTTCTCTTCCAAGGGCACATACACAAAAAAACCCATGCATGGTAAATTAGAGCTCTCCCACTTCTGCCTCTCCATCCTCAAATACCCGTAATCAATATCAACCCAGTTGATTTTTGGCTCACCTTCTCTCCTTTCCTCAAGTCCCAGATGAAAACATGTTCACAGGCTGGTACTGCCACATAGCGTCCTTTCTCACCACGAAGTGTCACAAAGACAATATTACCTTTTTGGCTGCCAATCAGGCCAAAGACCGCACTAGCAACATAGCGTAGATACTGCTTGGTGAGCCCCATGTTATGATGTATGATACCACAGGTGAGGCAATCTGTGCATATAAACAAAGAAAACACAGTTCTTTGGGTGTCTCGGTTCTGCTAGGCTAGTGAATACGAACTGTTCAATCCTTCACTTCTCAAGTTTCAAACTGTCATGCCCACCTCATGAATATCTGACATTATAGCCTCAGTGCAGATGAATAATTCACTTCTGCCCTTTCAACCAGCATCAAAATTTTTACACTGAGGTTCGCAGCATGAGACTGAACATATTTATCAATGAATATTTATTATAAACCTATTAATTAGACATTGTTCCAGACACTAGAGATATATTAAATAAGACAAAATCTCTGACCTCATGGCTTACCTTCTAGTACAGTGGTCCCCAAACTCTAATATACATCCAAATTACCCAGAGGGCTTATGAATACATCTCATCTCCCAGCACCTGTTTCTGATTCAATAGGTCTGGGGTGGGGCCTAACATTTTTCATCTCTAATAAGTTCCCAAGTGATGCTGCTGCTGTGGTTCCTGGACCACACTTTGAGAATTAGTGTTCTAGTTCATGCAGGTCTGTCCTTGGATTTCAATAATAGAGCAGCCACCTCCTCTTGACACAGAAAAATGGTAGAGCAACTTGGCCCACTATGTTTGAAAGATATCATCGTTTCTGCACTTTTACCAAATTCACTGAAAACGCTGGTTATGCGTAAAAGAACAAGAGGTGAAGGAGATAACGAGCCAATCTTGTCAGCTTTCAACATAAAAAAGTGAAAAGCATATCTCAAAACACCCATGCAATTTAAAAAACACAAGATTATAGCCTTTTGGGGGGGAGCTGTTTCTTTTGGTTGTTTTGTTGTTGTTGTTTGGTTTAACTCTATAGGGTTTCTTTCTGATTATAAGCTGCTTATTTTAGTCAACTTTAACAGACAAATATTCAATCCCAAATCTGCTAATATTTTTTGTTAGTAATCACTTACTGGCCTCATTGTTTTTCTCATAAACTAACATAAAGCCAATTAAAAAAATCAAGAAAAGATAATACTAACATGGTGATAATGCTCTAAGACTAGGTCATGTGATTAATTCTTACCCAATTTCTCCAACCTCTTAACTGTAGTTGTTCCTCACGTTAGAGTTTGGCCATCTATCACCTCCTCCTGCAGTAGTTTCCTTGACGAATTCATATAGCCATGCCTAGGCCCAGGGACTCCCACATCTCTATTTCCAGAATACTCATTATAGAGTTCCAAATACTTAGTGGATATCCCTTCTTGAATACCTGTAGTATCACATTTAACACATCTATAACCACATCTACCTTACTTCCTGAACTCCTCTCATTTTTTCTGACTCTGAAACACAAACTTCCCAGCTACTCAGACTCACAACCTTGTTATAAACTTTGGCTTATTAATAAAAATTACTGTAGCAGCCAAGGTGTAGTGCTTCAATATGGTAACTGATATACTAAATGTACATAACTAAGTAAACATATGCAGTTTAATTACATATGGTAATTAATGAAATGAGTTAACATATGCAGGGCACTTAGAAAAGCATCTAGCACATTGTAAATACAAGTGTAAACAATTCTCCAAATAATGCTACGAGGTAGGTTATTATTCTTATCTCCATTGTACAGGCAAGAAACCTAGACCTAGAGATGCTAAATAGCTAGCCAAATCATTTGGATAGTTAAGTGCCAAAGCCAGATTCCAATCCAGCTGGCCTAACTCCAAAATTTCTGCTTTTAACCACTACACTAAACTGCTTGTCTTTGTCTATTTCTCAGTCAACTCTACCCGATTGTTTCTCTAAAGTAGGATCCCTCTCTCTCTTTCCAGCACTTTCAGTTCCAGCTCTTTATCACTGAGCTATTGCACTAGTTTTCCACCTAACACTTCTTTCTGCCTCCGTGTTTTTCACTCTTCTCATTTAAAAATCAGAATACTACCGACTAATCTTTTCAAATTTCAAGGGCTACCCAATAGCCCTGGAAAGGGCTAAATTGTTTGCCAGTTTCCAAAAACTCATCCTATCTATCCTTCCCAATTCTTGAATAGCCTTCTCTTGTCAGGCTGGTTGGTTTCCTTCCTTGTCCTGTGATTTTGCTTTTATTTCTCTCACCTAGAATACCATGTATTCTCTCCTCTACCTATTTTAATCAATGTTATCCTCTGAGGCCCATTTCCTTCCGGGTAAACCCAATTGTCCAAGCCTTTTCCATTGCCCCAGTATTTAAACTACCTTCCGTACAACTTGGCACTGGTCGCTTTTGTTTAACTTGCATAGATCTCGCCGCCTTTTCGAGAGAGCTCACGACCTAACTAACCTTCCTCCGAGACCCCATCCTCCCTGCTTCCTAACACACAGCTCCCGGCCCCGCTCCCCAAAAACCGTTTCTGTGAGGCACTCAAGGCCTGGAAGGTGGTAACCGACCTGTCACACATCCCTAAACCAAGTCTTCAGGCAGGGGAGGGTGAAGGGGGCTTCCGCACCCCGAATACACTGTCGGATCATCCTCAGGCAAGCCCGGGCACACGTGCGGTCAGGCGCTCTCCTCTGCACGCGCCAACCGCGGGAGTAGCCAAGCTGCTCCCAAGTACTACTGTGGGGACGCCCGCAGTCACCAGCGTTCCCCCCACCCTAGTGACCCTCCCCAAATACCCCCGCCACGGCTGTTGCTGACAGCCACGCAGGCCGCAGCCAGGATCAGCCAAACACGAGTTGCGGAGCAAAGATGCTCAGCCACAGCCGCGCACCTCTAGACCTCACCTCAGCCTCCACGAGGTTCCAGCCGACTGGACCCGCCCACGGCACCCACCCCTTCCGGGTCCGTTCCAGGACCCTCTTCCGCCAGACGTTCTCTTTGCCTCCTAGGAGGAAATGACGGAGAGGTCGGGCTCTGATTGGTGAGCTCTGGCTGGGAGCGGAAGCCGGCGTTTCGCCGCCCAGAGCATTTGCGGCTGATCACTCCAGCTTCCAGGGACTTTGATTCGCCTTAGCCCACGCGCTTCTGCTGAGGGCTGTCCGGAGATGTCGCTCGGCCGCCTTTTGCCAGGAGCTTAACCCGCCCCGCCCGCCGTCCGGATGGGACCACCGAAGTGCTGTGAGAGGCTAGACGGAGCGGGAGGGAAGGCGGGGCGGGGCGGGGCGGAGCGGCCTGGGGGCGCGGCTGGAGGCGCACGGGACTCGGCCCGAGAAGCGGGTGCGGGCACAGTGTTAGTTCTGTCCGTTCTCTGGAAGAATGAGCCTGGCTCTTCTTCCTCATCTGTTGGTTGGGTTCTCATCCAAGGCACTGTCGGGGACGCCGTGTCGACGAGAAGAGAGAGGGTAGGCAGACGCGGGCACAAGGGACGTGGGGGACCGTAGCCTAGGAGGCGCGCGCCCTGGGTGCAGGTGAAATAGGGCGGCTGGGAGCCCTGCTAGTTGTAGACCCAAAATCAAGTCCTTGTTGCCGCCCCTGTGGACTGGGCGTTCCACGAACCGAGAGCAGCTCGGGTCAGGGTTGAATAAACGCTGAGCCCAGGATGCTGAGTTGTCTGGGTTCCCGCAATCCCAGGAGTGACATTGGCCTGGCTTTGTGTTTCCGCTCTCTGGCCGCTTGAGGGGGAAGTGACCCGGGCTGTCTCCTCCTTGTTGGCTGACTGAGGCTTAGGTGCTCTGTCTCCAGGTGGGAATTAGGTTTTCTTTCTTGCAGTTCTGCCCGCTTTTATTCTTGAGCTGCATGGAAGTATTTAGTATGAGTTCTGATGTGTAGAGCTATGCAGAATTAAAGCTAACATATAGCTATAGAATAGAAGTTAGCTGCTGCCATCGCTTAGTGAGCAAGCTATCTGTAGCTAGCCTAGAAATTAGTCTTTTGTCTACATTATCTGATTTTCTTCAGACATTTCTTGAGGTTTTTAAGACATATTCAGCTAATGTTCCATATTCAAGAAAATTGCAATTGTAGAGAATGCATATGATGAGACTGGATAGCCGAAACAGTATAGGTTGTTGTTTTTTGTGTTTGTTTGTTTGTTTGTTTTTTAGGGGGCATAGGCATTTTGAAACAAAATTGCTATGGATTGGATGAATGAGAAGGGAAGAAATTGTAGCAACAAACTACTATTTCAAGAAGTTTGGTGGGGAAGGGGACATTTGGGTGGGTATATATGATTAATATAGGTGCTTCTGTAGGTGCTCCACATTATGTTATTATAGTATGAAAAGCGTGTTCTTCAGTGGAAAACTACGTAGCTTAGATTCTATCTAAATAACATTCCTTGGATGATTTGATTCTCAAAAAGCTGTTTTGCAACTATGTAAACTGTAGATAACTGACATTGATGCTACATAATTTTTTTCTAGACATGCATATTCTATCTCTTGGAGATTCAGTGAAAGCTTTGCCCCCTTTTGCATGTTTATTTCAATATTCCTAATTTATTAATGTGTCTAATTTCTGGGATTTTTTTTATTTACCATCTGCCTGGTTTCTTTTGAGTTTTGAACATATGTTTGTTTTTATATTTGAATGAGTCATGATTTTTTAAAAAAAAATCTCTTGCATTGTTAAATATTATGGGAAGGGACAACCATAGATGAAAAAACTTTTAATAACAGTTGGTATCAGAACAACTGTGATTGAGTGCTAAGATAATACCTCTTTAAAAATTCCTTATACATTATTTCAAGGGTATAACCCTACTTTCTTATTTAAGTTTCAAGTAGCTTTGTGTATTAATACTTGTAATTGAAACATAGTGCAGTTCATTTAATATGAAGGTGGTACTACTAATTCACTATTAGGGCATGTGCTTTGGATGACTTGGATTATGTTAAATTTTACCTGGGCCATTGACAGGCTTATAAATGTTTTTGTTACACTGTATTGTAGACATATTTGACCAATTCAGTTAGTTTTTCCAACTGAGAAACTTTTTAAAAAAATGTCATTCTTTTTATTTGCATAAAATGATTCTTTTTTTTTTTTTTTTTTTTTGAGACAGAGTCTCACTCTCTTGCCTGGGGCAAGTGCCCTGGCGTCAGCCTAGCTCACAGCAACCTCAAACTCCTGGGCTCAAGAGATCCTTCTGCCTCAGCCTCCCGAGTAGCTGGGACCACAGGCATGCGCCACCATGCCTGGCTAATTTTTTCCATTTTTTGGTAGAGACGGGGTCTCGCTCTTGCTCAGGCTGGTCTTGAACTCCTGAGCTCAGAGCGATCCACCCGCCTCGGCCTCCCAGAGTGCTAGGATTACAGGCGTGAGCCACCGCGCCCTGCCTTTTTTTTTTTTTTTAATGATTCTTAATTATAATAGATTTGGTGTTGGATGAAGGTAGTGTGCACAGTATTCTAACATACTTTGAACTTTTAAATATTGAAATGTAAAGACGTGAAGACTGGTAAACCTGTAATTTATACAAACACAATGAAATAGAGCTAGTAATTAATGGCGGCCAAATGCATGGACCAACTCTTATACTTTTATCCAGGCCTATCTAATCAATGTAAACATTTTGAAGGGAGGATAAACAGGTTAAAAGTTCTCATTTTTCTCTCTCAAATGATACCATTTTCTTTTTATCCGGACAAAAATCAGGTTTTTTGAGACAGTAATCCAAGGCATTCTGCCAAATTTTCCCCAGTCTTGAACAATAAAATCGGATCTCTCTAGGCAACCCAGTTATTCATATAAGGCAATATTTAGAGGACTTCTTAAACTAAAAGATGATAGGATTTTGGGGAAAAGATAAGATACAGTGTAATGTGAACTATTCACACTGTACATTAGCATTATAAAGGATACATAGTGGGTTCTCTGTGTCTTTAGGTCCTCTTCCATTAATGTACTGAAGATAGTATGGCTAAGAAATGGATCTGATCCATTCTGGAATTTTCTGTTTATCTGATGTAGGCTTTTTTATACTAGGACATTAATGTCTTGCTTCAGGAGCCTTTTTTACTAAGGCTTAGTTTTTGCTTATGAACTTGTTCAAAGAATGGAACTGATTGACTTTCAATGGAAAGTCTTGCTCCCCTTTACTGTTATCCAAAATTCTGGTTGTGGCTGTAAATTGCTGCAGACTTCCCCTCCTCCCTCCCTCACTTGAGCATTCTGCATTCTTTCTATCACTGGATTCTTTATCTGAGTGTGAGAAACCTCTCAAATTTATTTGCAAATCTGTACCTACATGAGCTTATGCACACATTTTGGGGGATGAAAGGGTCCTTATCTTTCATATGATTCTCAAAGGGGCTTGGAACCTTGAGAATATTAAGAACCACTGTTCCTTCAGGGATCAGGTTTTCCTGCCTAGCTTGGGTCTGTGGCTCCATTTGCTTTATTGCCAAGATGTGTGTGTTTAGGGAAGGGAGAGATTCCAATCTCTTTTTGATGAGAAAAATCAATTTCTGTTTACAGATGGAGCTGAAAAAGAATTCAACCTTTGTTAAATACTGTGACACTTTCCATAAAATGCCATTAAATTTTGCCCTACAGTAAGAGCTATGAGCATCACTTAATGCTCATTTAACATCCAGTATATTATGGGTCACAATGACTTTCAAAAGCTGGGAAGATCCAACTAACTGTACTGACAAGGTATGATTGGAGATATAGGAAAACCACCAGAGTACACTGTCAAAGAAGAGAATAGAGTTTCAAGGAGGGGATGATCAATAATAAATGTGACTAAATTTTAATTAACTCTTGGATTTGACATTTGGGAAGTTATTGTTGACCTTGAAAGAGTCTTAGTTTTGTTATAAAGAAGAAGCAAAACTGCAATAGGTTGAATAAATGGCAGAAGAAGAAGTAGAGCTGCAAAACAGATTACTCTTAAAAAGTTAAGTGGTGAAAAACAGGAGTTTGAGATTCTGAAGAAGAAATGGGGTAGAAAAAATTTTGAGACTAGGGAAGACTAAGGGGAAAAGGAGATGAAGATATCATGAAGGGAGAATTGGTGTTATTGCACTCTCTTAAGAGGAGAAATTGTCAAGTGGAGTAAAATGCTTAAATTAAGGGAGTTTGGGCGGGTTTAAATATGTGGACTATAACCTAAAATCACTTGAAAGTTAAAAGGAACGAAGATAGATTTTGAATTGGAAGGACATTAAGGTAACTGAACTATGATCTTTCTTTTCTCAGAGCAGCAGGAAGAGGAGGAGTCAATGTGATAGGATGTAGTGGGAGTGGCATGGGTTTTAGTACCAGCTCATCCTTGATTTGAATCTCAGCATGCCACTTACTAGTTACATTACCTTGGGTGGTTATTGATCCTTTTGGTCTTGATGCCCTCACTGTGAAATAAGAGTTAGAATACCTACTTTGTGAAATTATTGGAAGGATTAGTGAGCTACGGGGTATTAGATACGTTACATATATTAGGTATATACCTGCCATAGGGTTTTCTTTCAGTTCCTTTAATGTCCTAGACTCTTTATCGCCTTAAAGCTCCCATATTTACCCTTACCTCTGTCTGTAAAACTCTTTTGGTCTTAACTGTAACTTTCTGGAAGAGACATCCTCTGCTTCACCAATCTAGATTAGCTCCCCTTGTTCTTTATAACTCACTTATCACAGATTTTAACTATGTGTTTATTTCTATGATTATATGTTTGTGTGGTTTTTGTGGCTCCATCTCTTCTACTGGACAGAAAGTAAGTACCTAAGGTGCTTGAATGAATGAAGCCTGGGACATAGTAGGCAAATAAGCATTTATTATCTTACCAGTTTTATGGATCAGGAATTCAGTAGTGGCTTGGTTGTGTGGTTCTGATTCAGGGTCTCATGAGGTTGCAATCAAGATGTCAGCTGGGGATGAAGTCGTTTTAAGCCCAACTGGGACTGGAGAATTCACTCCAAGGTGATTCATTCGCATGCCTGACAGTTGATGCTTGTTATTGACAGGAACCCTTAATTTCTTCCTATGGGGGCCTCTCCATTGGCTGCTTGAGTGTCCTCAAGTCATGGAGGATAGCTTCCTCAGAGCAAGCAGTATAAAAGAGAGGAAGGTGGTGTTGATAGAGGGCTCAGGTGAGGTTAGAAGGCACGCATTTTTTTGACAGCAGGCAGGACAATCACCTGATTTTCTTTTTTCTAGTGACACAGGAACAGAATCAGAGAAAACCAATGTTGAGTTAACCTAGGTGTTAGCGATTAACAAGTCATTACAAGGGAATTTATTACATTGAGATATATAAAAGCAAATCTTAATTTAGCAATTTGTATTTGATATGTCTGTGTGGTGCCTGTTAGAAGTCTTTGACAGAGTGTTTTGGTTTTTGCCACATATGGAGAGATACTTTCATCTCAACAGTGGTGCAGGTGACTTTCACATTGGCTCTTGAGAAAGTTATAACAGGTAACTTTTAACGTGCCTTGCTTTATACCAGGTGCTCTGCTATGCAGGTTGGACACAGATTATCTCGTTTACTCCTCACAATAATCCTAGGAGTTAATGACCTCTATTTTAGAAATAAAGAAACTCTGGCTTAGAGTCAAGGATAACACAACTATTAAGTGATGGATCCTAGACCCAAACTCAGACTTTCTGATAGCAGAGCCCAAACTCTTATATTGTACCCTACTTCCTCTGCCTCACTGGGTAATTACATGTGGAAATATTTACCTTAAAATACTAAAGAAGCTGGATTCAAAATTTTACATTTAGTATGATTTTAACTATCACAGAAAAAGATAATAAATACATCAAAATTTGAGGGTTTTTTCCCTCCTCCTTAATTTTGGTATTTTTCAAATGTTCTGTAACCAAGTGTTACTTAGAGTCAGAAGGAAAAGTTATTTTAAAGAAGCCATTTTGTTCTGAAAGTTGATATTCAAGTTTGCAAACTAAAAACTGTATTTGTGTTTAATGGAATTTTTTTTATTATGGT
>NW_012144633.1:332460-335441 GCF_000956105.1 Propithecus coquereli | reverse complement strand
GCAATAGTTTTACCTCCACTTTCCCCATTTGGATACCGTTAATTTCCTTCTATTGCCTGAGTACTCTGGCTAGAACTTCTAGTACCATGTTGATTAGAAGTGGTAACGATGGTCATCCTTGTCTTTTTCCAGTTCTAAGTGGGAATGCTTTCAAGTTTTCCCCATTCATTATGATGTTGGCTGTGGGTTTGTCCACACACCAGCTTTCTTTCCCTGATCATATATCAGCTCTCATGTATGTTCATATTGCCAGCGACCTCTAACTTACCAAATCCACTAATAAGTTCTTAGTCCTGTTCTCAGCCTTTCCGTAGCATTGAACTATGATTCTTCTCAAGCACTCCTTGAAATACTTTCTTTACTTGGCCTTTAGGCTACCATACTTTCTTGATTTTCCTTCCTTTCTTACCAGTTCTTCATCTCACTTTCTGACTTGTCCTCTTTCCAACCTCTGAATTTTGCTGTAGGATCCAGTCCTTGAATCTCTTTTGTCTTTTTGCATTTACTCTCTAGGCTATCTTGTCCAGTTCCCATAGCTTTAAATGCCATCCATATGCTGAGACTTCCAAATTTATGTCTTTAGCTCAACTTCTAGCCTCATATAGCCAATTGTATGTTTGATATAAACACATCATCTCAAACTTAGCATATCCAAAAAGACATAAGAATAAAAAGTCCCTTGATTATCATTCCACCCTACAACCTAATGCAATTTCCCCCTCCTCTGTAAATAGCATTACCATCTACTCAGTTGCTTAAGCAAGTAATCTAGCAGTTATCTTTGATTCTGCTCTTTTCCCCCACCCTTTATATACATCTTGCAAGTCTTGTTGATTCAAAATACATTCCAAATCTAAGATTTCTCACCACCATCATCTCACCTAGATTACTGTAATCATTTTCTACTGATCTCTGTTGTTTATACTTAGTCATTATCTTGATCAAGATCCTCTAATAGCTTCCCCACATATTTAGAATAAGATCTAAACTTCTGGCCCAGCCTGGTGGCTCATGCCTATAATCCTAGGACTCTGGGTGGCTGAGGCAGGAGGATTGCTTGAGGTCAGGAGTTGGAGACCAGCCTGAGCAAGAGTAAGACCCTGTGTCTACTAAAAATAGAAAAATCAGCTGGGTGTGGTGATGCCAGCCTGTAGTCCCAGCTACTCGGGAGACTGAGGCAGGAGGATCGCTTGAGCCCAGGAGTTTGAGGTTGCTGTGAGCTAGGCTGACGTCACAGCACTCTAGCCTGAGCGACAGTGGAAGACTCTGTCTCAAAAAAAAAAAAAAATCTAAACTTCTTACCGTGGCTTATAAACTGTATCATCTTGGCCTTTCCCTCTTCCACCAGCCTCATTACCTACCACTCATCACCTAGTCCTAGCTTATTCTACTCTAGCCAAGGGATCTCCTTGCTCTTCCTAGAATGCACCAAGCTCCTTCCTGCCCTTTGGGCTTTTGTACTTGCTATATTTTTTGCCTGAAAGACACCCCAGAATGTCACAGGGCTTGCTCTCCCACTTTAACTCTGCTCAGATGTCACCTTTTCTCTCATAATACTTACTGCCTCCAGTCATACTGTTAGGTACCTGCTTGCTTCTTTATCACTTACCATCTCATCTCTTCTCCACAGAAGCATGAGCCCCCCAAGGCAGGGACTGCTCTGTCTTATTCACCAGCATATCCCCAGTACCCAGAATACTAGCTAATACATAATAGATGCTTACAAAGATTTATTGGTTGAATGAACCTACCGTTTTGCTGAAGCAGCTGACTTATTGGCAGATTGATTGTCCTTTTCTCTGGTGGCATTTCCCATGATTTTTCTTCAGTACTTGACACTATGTGTCTTCCTATCACCCTCCTCTTCTAATTTCCACATTTCGGTACATCCAACTACCTACCACACTGCTGTCTCATATACCATATCCTATAAATTGTCAGCTTCTGTTCATTCTTCCTTTGTATTTTGCCTATTAAATTTATGCCTCCTTCTCTATCTCTTTTGCTACTTAGTTGAAACATTTCTCATCTCCTGCTAATTGATTGCAGTAACTTCCCTGCGTTTCGTTTTGTCTTACTCAATATATCCTCTACATTGTCATCAGACTGAACTCTTTCAGGGGTGGAGAACCTGTGGTCTTGGGGCCACATGCAGTTCTGGATCCTTGAGTGCAGCCTTTTGACTGAATCAAATTTTACAGAACAAATCATTTTAATAAAGGGATTTGTCCTCTGAAGTTTAGATTCTGTTGAGGGGCCACACTTGGACATCTGGAGGGCTATATGTGGCCTTGAGGCCAAGTAATTTATCTTTGTATCTTTTGCAGCATCTAGCACTTTTTTTTTTTTTTAATAGTAGGCACTCAGAAAATGTTGAATGAATAGTCCTATTTCTGGAAAGTAGAACTGGCGAGCCATGTGATTATTTTAATGGCTGTAATTCTTTGAAAAGAATTTATGATTAAATAATCTCCCTTTATTCTGGTTTTAGAAAAATTGTAGCAATTTTTTGTTGTCTGTTGTTTTTAATGGACTACTTAAGTGACTATAATCACATAATGTACCATTGGAGTATTTCATATTAGAGTTTTATTTTTTAATTTAATGGAATTCAAGTAATATTGTGCTTCTCTATTAAAATGTTCTTTTTTCTCTCTCTCTCTTAAGCCAAAGTCTCCAGTGAATACTGAATTGCTGAGGAATTTGGGAAAAGACAAACCAAACTTCTCATTCCATGGATCCTTTGGGTGCACCTTCCCAGTTTGTAGATGTGGATACACTAACGAACTGGGGTGACTCATGTGAAGATGAATTAAATTCTTCTGATACTACAGCTGAAATATTTCAGGAAGACACTATTAGATCACCTTTTCTTTATAATAAGGATGTCAATGGAAAAGTGGTTCTTTGGTAATTCTTTAATTACGTCGTATCATGAGGAGATAGCATGTTCTTATAATTTCTTCCAAACTGTTTTCTCT
>NW_012144633.1:331302-332410 GCF_000956105.1 Propithecus coquereli | reverse complement strand
GCAGTTCAACCATGATAAATCAGTATAGTCCCCATTTGTCCTCTGTTTGGCTTGACTAGTTTAAGTCTGAATATTTATAAACAGATCAACAAACTTGTGGTTGCTTCCAGTATCAAAGGCCCATTGGATGAACTAAACACCAACTTCTAGACAAAATTAGTTTATTTATTTCAAAATAATTTCAAAGGAGTAATTATTATCAAATAAGAATTGTCCTCATACAAATTTATTGTAGTATAATCTACATTTTATGAAATTGTTGTATAAATGATCTTATTTCTATTCCACAATGTTGATACAGAAATTAGCATATTATGCTAGATCTGTGTTTTATTTCCATTAGTATCCCATGTTTCTCAGCAAGAAACATCGAGGATTAGTTGTGGAAGGGCATGTTTGAACTCCTTGACTCTGACAACAAACATTAGGATCATACCAAGATATGCTCATAAAAGAAGCTCACAGGCCACCTTTCTTTTTCTTTTTTTCTTTCAGAATAGTATGGGTGTACAAATGTTTTGGTTACATGGATTATTTTTGTACTGCTTGAGACAAAGTTATAAGTGTGCCCATCCCCCAGATAGTGTGCACTGTACTTGTTAGATATGATTTCACCCATATCCTTCTCCCAGCTCCCACCTGCTTGATTTCCATTGAGTTTTACTTCCATCTGTGCACATGAGTGCTATTCAGTTAGTTCCAATTTAATAGGAAGTACATGTGGTACATGTGGTAGTACATGTGGTTTTTCCATTCTAGCAATACTTCATTTAGGAAAATGGTCTCCAGTTCCATACAGATTGTTACAAAAGATATTAATTCATTTTTTTAATGGCTGAGTAGTACTCCATGGTGTATACATATTCCACATTTTATTAATCCACTCATGAATTGATGGGCACTTGGGTTGATTCCACATCTTTGCAATTGTGAATTGTGCTGCAATAAACATTTGAATACAAGTCTTTTTGATAAAGTTATTTCTTTTCCTTTGGGTAAATACTCAGTAGTGGGATTGCTGGATCAAATGATATGTCTACTTTTAGTCTTTGAGGATCTCCATACTATTTTCCATAGCAATTATACTAGTTTGCAGTCTCACCAATAG
>NW_012144633.1:316909-318507 GCF_000956105.1 Propithecus coquereli | reverse complement strand
GGGGGTTTTTTCCCCCAGTTTTCTTCCCTGTGTTGTCTATTTCTTGAGTATTTGTTTGCTTTGTCCCTCTTTTGTTTTTGTTAGAGGCTTTCCTCACTTGTTCAATTTAAGAGGGAGGAACTGAAAAGCTAATGGGAAGCTTTGTATGGGTATCTCAGTTCAGGCTGCTACAACAAAGTACCATAGACTGAGTGTCTTATAAAGAACAGGAGTTTATTTCCCAAGTGCTAGAGGCAAGAAGTCTGAGATCAGGTGCCACCAGGGTCAGGTTGTGGTGAGGGCTCACTTCGGGGTTGCAGACAGCTGACTTCTCATTGTATCTTCTCATGGCAGAGAGAGAAAGGAAGCTCTCTGGAGACTCTTAAAAAGACCCTAGTCCCTTTTATGAGGACTGCACCCTCATGACCTTATCTAATTCTAATTACCTCCCAAAGACCCTGCCTCCTAAAACCATCACATTAGGGGGTAGGGTTCAACATGAATTTTGAGGGGATAGAAGCATTCCGTTTATTATAACAATGGACAAAGGTTATTGCTTGGTGGGTCTTGGAGTAGGTAATAGAGCAGTAGCCCTGTTGTTCTATTGGAGAACTTCCCTCAGTTATCAGAATCTATAGATCCTTTGGTTTGGGCCTCTTCGTTTCTCAGAAAGGAAGTCTCCAGGGGTGTAAGCCTGCATGTCTGTTTTGGAAGCCATTTAGGGCCAAAGGGCTAGATGTTTCACTGTTAAATATAATACTTTAACTAAATCCCCAGTTTTCAGCTGTACCTGGGGCTCTGTAGTCCAGAAACTCTCTAGTTCAGCATCTCCAGGAAATAAACTTCCTCCCTGCTGCTATGGTGGTAGAGAATTCGTCACCTATTGTGCTGGCTGGGGGAGGGGTTGTTGCAGATTTTGACTGTTTTTATATAAACTTTTAACCTGGCCTCCTCTTTTTAGTCCCACTTTACAGCATTGCCTTTACAAGTACTTAAGGCTCTAATTTCTGAGCCATTCTAGTGTTTTCCAGTAATAGCTGATGCATGCGTGTACTTTTCACATATTAACTCACTTAATCCTGTGAAGTAAGTACTACTGGTATCCCCCTTAAATAAGGAAATTGAAGCATAATGAGACCAAGCACCTGCCTGTAGTGTCACAGTGGGAATGTGGTAGACTCAGGATTTGAATCAAAGCCGTCTGTCTTCAATCTAACACTGCTTTTCAGATCAGCTTACTTCATCTTGGTCATGGCATTTCTGCAAGCAGGTTTCTCTACTCTCAGTTGTTATTAGTCCATTGACTTTCTACCTTCTAAAATTTTCATTATGCTTATCTGCTTTGCGTTCTCTCTCATTCTCTTTGTCTCTGTGCTTGTATCTATTACATTGTTTCCCTGTCATTTGGGGAAGAGAAGGAACAGAGATAAATGCTTGCGTTCAGTCCGAATTTTAAACTGAAATTTCTCTAAATTCTTAATACTTTCTCTGTTTTGTGGTTTGATTTGTTGTTTTTTTCCTCCAGATTTATGTATGTTTCCATTGTTCCCAGGTTGCCGAACAGGTGAAGCAAAATTGACAAAAGGATTTAATCTAGCTGCCCGGTTCATCATTCACAC
>NW_012144633.1:314980-316859 GCF_000956105.1 Propithecus coquereli | reverse complement strand
CTGGTTTCTAACCTGATAAAGATTAGAATTTGAACAGGAATACTTATAGTACTAGTTCTATGAAAGAAGGGATAGAAGGGGAAGAATTGCATTATTTGATTAAGAAACTGAATTTTGACTGTGAGGGCAGAGGAGAATAAAAGTCCTTAATTAAACTGCAAAACAAGATAACATGAAGAACATGTAGAAACCAGAAAGAATATTAAAGATATTAATAATACTGAAAAGTTGTTTGGTAAAAGTAACAGAGAAGCTGGTCTGGAAAAATTCCTAATGGGGTTATGTGTGTGCGTGCTCACATACACCTTAGAGCTAGGCTTACAGGTGATAAAGAAGATAAGAAAATTTAACACAAGTATACAAGTAAAACCTCAATATTTAACAGCATGTGTTTGAGAGTCTCCAAGCTGAGGTTCATATTATAACTCTGTCCTTTACTAACTATGTAAGTTAAGACCAGTTACTTCACCTCTGAGTCTGAGTTTCCTCATCTCTAAAGTGAGGATAGTAATAATATTTCCTACCTCAGTTCCTGGCATATAGCAAGAGCATAATAAATAGTTGGGGGTGGAAAGAATATCATGAAAACTAATAATGGGCATTAGGTGCTAGGCACATCCTAAGTGGTCAAGAAATATTATTTCTGGAGTTAGCTATTAGGCCTCAGTTGGTTTATTTAATGAATCAGTGCCAAACTTAAGAGAGGTTATTAGTGATGCACTGAAGGGCGGAATACGTAATCCTGTCCCCTTTGTTACCTTTTTATTAACAACTTCATAAATGATAACAAAGTATGACTTACCAAATTTGTAGATGATAGAAAACTGGTAGAGGTAACAGGAGATATTGGATGATAGATTTAAGATTTTTAAATATCTGGACTGGAAATATGAGCCAAAAATGAAAAATTAACAGAGATCAATATTAAAGTCTTGCAGTAAGTTCAAAACAGTAATTACCCAAGTTCAGAATGGAGAAGTCTGGTTTGACAACCCTCATTGTGTAAGGAAGTATTTTCTATCTCAGTAAAACGGCATTGTCTTCCATTCCATTATTCATGCAAGATACCGTAGGAGTAACTCATTATCTGTTGACTTTTTACTGTAGAAGTGAAAAATTAAACTCTCTTTCATCCACTGCTCCCCTTTACCTACACATGTAATACACATTATTCTGCCACAATTTTGATTAAATCAATATTTGGCATTAACATTGTGGCTATATACACTTCGCTCATGCTAATTAAAAAACATATTATCATTCTTTTGTATAACCTTTTTCCTCCACGTTATTAATGGATTTGACTTTTTTAATGTAATTTATTTATTTATTTTTTTAGAGATAGAGTCTCACTCTGTTGCCCAGGCTGGAGTGTGGTAGCATGACCACAGCTCCCTGCAACCTCAAACTCCTGGGCTCAAACAATCCTCCCCCCTCAGACTCCCAAGTAGCTCGGACTACAAATGCACACCACCATGCCTGGCTAATTTTTTTTTCTTTTGTAGAGACAAGGTCTTGCTATGTTACCTACAAACTCCTAGCCTCAAGCAATCCTCCCACCTCAGCCTCCCAAAATGCTGACATTACAGCTGTGAGCCACTGTGCCAGCCCTAACCCCAAACTTCTAAATACCACTATAAACTTCCTCTCAATAAAGTGAAACACTTTATTTTTCAGTTCCATTTTTTTCTTGACAAGGTCCCCCCTGGAACCCTCCATCCTCTCCTTCCTCTAGATTGTTCTCTGTGCCTCCTACACAATTATTATCCTGGAACTGGAACTTTTTTTTTTAATATCATCCTGGAAAATCCTTTTTTCTGTTTGATAGATTGGATCCTCAATTTCCTAGATCTCATACACTTTTCTTCTTTGATGGACA
>NW_012144633.1:308309-311465 GCF_000956105.1 Propithecus coquereli | reverse complement strand
CTTTCACATGTGCTAGTTGAATATAAAACCCTGCATTTAGGTTTACAAAAAAGAGACTGGACTCAATCAATATGAGCCAAAATGTCTTATATGTGATACAAAAATATAGTGTTCAGTTCAAGAAAGTTCATGATATCATTGTATACATGCAGGTTCAGACCACATCTCAAGTTTTATATGAAATTTTGGGTGTCATTGCATGAGATACAAATTGGAGGACAGTTTGAAACATTAGTGGTGTTTCATTGTGGTCTTATTTGTGCTGCATTTTTTGAGCAACTGTTCTTGGGGGGATTATCATAAACTACATTGAGCATTTAGAGAAAGAACCCTGTGGACCCTTTCTTGAGAAAAATGTACATAAATAAAGAATTTAAAAGTTTTTTCAGGATGTTTACAGATCCTTGCCAGGATTATAGATAAGAACTATAACTGTACAAGACAAGGTCTAAGATCAAGTTATAAGGAAGGATATTCCAGACCCATTTGAGATAAGACTATATGTGGCAGAGAAGTATTTTAGTGAACTTCTTTTCACTGGGAACACTCATGCAGAGGCTATGTGACCATCTGTTGCAGATTTATAGAAAACATTTCTCAGCCTGGGCATAGTGGCTCATGCCTGTAATCTAGCACTCTGGGAAGCCGAGACAGGAGGATTGCTTGAGGTCAGGAGTTCAAAACCAACCTGAGCAAGAGCAAGACCCCATCTCTACCAAAAATAGGAAAAAATAGCCAGCCGTGGTGCCGTGCGCCTGTAGTCCCAGCTACTCGGGAAGCTGAGGCAGTAGGATCACTTGAGCCCAGGAGTTTGAAGTTGCAGTGAGCTATGATGATGTCACTGCACTCTAGCCGGGGCAACAGATCGAGACTCTGTCTCAAATATAAATAAAAACTAATATCCTTACTGCTGAAGGATTTTCTAGTAAAATTTACATATTTTATAGTTATAGTTTATATACATTATATTAGACTGAGTTTGAGGGGCACAGATTATCTTTTCATCTTTGTAATTCTAGTGTTTCTATATGTCAGGAATGCTTGACATATGGTACTTGCTCAAGAAATGTGTATTTTAAACAGAGACAAATAAATTCCATTTAATTTTTGTAAACAACCTTGTGTTTTAGATAATATGGTGTCCGTTGTACAAATAAAGAGACTCAGAAATTCATCATGTTCTCAGGGTTACACAGACTTGGAACATATACATCACACCTTCTGACTCCCAAGTCTAATAACCTGGCTGTTATACTAGATAATTCTTTATGCTTGGGACGACTGTATGATAACCTGCATGTCTTCTAAATGCTGCCTTACCAAAGCAAAGTTCTTGCCTTGATACCATTCCTCCTGTCAAGGCTTTTGGCCAGTCTTGACATTGTCGGATTTCACTTAGTCCTTGCTTTGTCATCGTATAGCTTCTCTTCTGTCTCTGTTGCTCATTAATCAGAAGGATTAGAATTTAAAGAGGCAGCATCATTTTGTAGAAAAGACTCTGGATAGGGAGTCAAAAAGACTGATTTTTTAGTTCAAATTCTGCCAGTCCAGCTCAAGCTCTGTGGCCCCAGATAAATCACTTGGTACAGTACCATAAGAGAGGTCAATTTTGAGAATAATTGGTACCAACAGATAAAGATCAATAGTGGATTTAAGGGACTTTGATGATGCCCTTTCTAGGAATTAACAAAAAGGAACTGTTTAATTCTTAAAGTGGGTAAGTAAACTTACATTGTGTAAGGCCCATTTGACTTATTACACCTTAAATCTAGTAGCAGAACTGTATAAGTAGCATCTTACTCAGACACATACACACACACACACACACACACACACACACACACACAGACAGACAATGATGCCCTTTGCTTAAATACTGTCTCAAACATTTGGAAAACAAATGGCTTATACACTTTTGTAGCATATATGGGACAAGAACAAATCTAATGATATAATTTTAAGTCCTTAGAATCAAAAGCTTTCTTACTTATTAAATGATTATCAAAATTTATTTTATTTGAAACCTAAGTAGTATCTTCTTGATAGATATATCAAGACTTACCTTTTTTTCTTAGTTTGTATGCACTTCTTCTCCAGGAAAATCCTAAAGAAATATCCACATTAAAATACATTTATTAAGCTTTTAATTCATTCAACAAAAATTTGAGCGAAAATAAGAAACAAGAAGAACAGTTAAGAGTTTATTGCCAAAGTCTATGTGAGTATTGATAACCCGAAAGCAGCTGGAAGAGAGAAGGAATAAATGTTAGAAATACTAGCAATGGAAATAAAAGTTACGGGAACCATTCGAAAATACAGGATGAAGGAAGAGGTAAAGGAAGTGTCAGAGAAAACTCAGGATCCTAGCTTGTGTGATTGGTTGGATGTTGATATGTAATTGAGATAAGAAATACAGGAAAAGGAGCAGGCTTAGGGGAGGGAAGACAAGAGGTCAAAATTTGGCCCCGTTAGGGTCAGGTTTAGACACGTTGAGTTTGAGGTCTCTGTGGGTTATCTGGGCAAATATGCCCAGTAGGGCAGTAGGGAATTCAGGTCTTTTGTTTAGAAAACAGAGTATAAAGATTCGTGAGCCATCAATATTTGATGTAATACCTAACCAGCAAATTGGCCAGCTAAGGGGAAATGTGTATCAAGAAAATAAAAAAAAGAAGAGGACAGAATCCTGGAGGAATGGGTGTTTCAGGACTAAAGCTGGGGAGAGATCTAGTAAGTTAAGAACAGAGAAAAGGCTAATAGGTCTTACTATTAGGAAGTTGATAGAGAATAATCGGGATAACATAGAAATTCAGAAAACAATGATTCTGCTTTGGTTTTATGGGGTTTTATCAAGGGTTGAATGACTGAGTAGGACGTATATACTGTAACTGAACGAGTGGAAAGACACTTGTGCTAGATCATTCTGGTCAAAGAGAGAGGCCCCAGGGAATAAGAAGAGTATGCTGGATAAAGGAGAAATAAAATAAAGCATCTTCTGTTGTAGAGCTTTCATTCTAGAGGATGAGGAGGACAGGGCAGAGAATATACAATAAACAAGTAACTCCATAAAATGTATATAACTACTGCTCTGGAGGAAAGCAAATCAGAGAAGGGGTTTTTATAGGTATTCTGGGCAGGACTTACTGATCAGGTATCATT
>NW_012144633.1:307732-308259 GCF_000956105.1 Propithecus coquereli | reverse complement strand
GATTTATGTATGTTTCCATTGTTCCCAGGTTGCCGAACAGGTGAAGCAAAATTGACAAAAGGATTTAATCTAGCTGCCCGGTTCATCATTCACACAGTGGGACCTAAATACAAGAGCCGCTATCGCACAGCAGCTGAGAGTTCCCTGTACAGCTGCTACAGAAATGTGCTTCAGCTAGCAAAGTACGGTCTGCTCATTTATAGACGTAATATGTCATACATTGTTAAAGATAAAACCCGGTTATAAGATAAAACCTAGCTATGGAAGTCAAATTTCGAGGGACTTAGATACTTTAGGAAGACCCTGAAGATAGAATTGATTATCTTTTCAAACTTACCAGGATAAATGGGATGGATTTGGGTGACTTGAGAATTTAACCTATTCCCATTTTATTCAGTTTTTGTTTGAAATATATACCCTTTGGGTATATAGTTGGGTACAATTTGCTATTAAATTATATATCACTGTAATTATTAAATAGTGCAATTGGGTTAGCTATTATAGTAAATTTGTTGAAGAAGTAGAGA
>NW_012144633.1:293252-296067 GCF_000956105.1 Propithecus coquereli | reverse complement strand
TGAATATTTCCAGCAGACTTTGGGCTATAGGAGTAGTCTCTAGTTGCCTGGTACCTGGCCTGGGATGATTTAAGGCAGGGAAAATATTTGCTTGGTTTATGAGTTAAATAAGGACATAGTTGGGCTGCAGGATTCAGGATTGCTTGGTTTACATATACAAGATGTGCTCCCAAATACGTTGTCTACTAACTTCAGCAACTGGCTAGCCCTGGGAGGGGTAGTCCTCCCCAGCCAGCAAGCTTTTTAAATTGTGAAAACATCATAAAATATAGAAAATTTTTTTAAAAAATGGTTAATACACATTTCTTTGAATAAGATATACAAATGACCAGTAAGTACTAAAAAGGTGCACCACACCATTAACCATTAGAGAAATGGAAATCAAAACCACAATGAGATACTACTTCAGACCCACTAATATGACTATAGTTATGAAGACAGACAATTACAGGTGTAGGCAAGGATGTAGAGAAGTTGAAACTCTCATACGTAGCTAGCGGGAATGTAAATATGATGCAGCTGCTTTGAAAACCAGTGTGGCATTTCCTCAGAAAGTTAGAGGTACCACATAATGCAGCAGTTTCACTCTGATGTATGTACAGAAGAGAAATGAAAACATATTTCCATGCAAAAACTTGCACACAAATATTCCTAGCAGCATTCTTCATAATAGCCAAAAAGTGTAAACAAACCAAATGTCATCAACTGATGAACAAAATGTGTGTATATATTAATAATAGAATATTATTCAGCCATGCAGAAGGACTGAAGTATTGATCCATGTTACAACATGGGTGAACCTTGAAAACATGCTAAGACACAAAGGCCACATATTATACTCCATTTTTATGAAATATCCAAAAGAGACAAATTCGTAAAGACAGAAGATAAGTAGTTTCCAGGGGAGGGAGGAATGGGCAATGATTGCTAATAGGTTTGGTGTTTCTTTCTGGGGTAATGAAAATATTCTGGAACTAGTCATTGGTGATGATTATACAGCTTTGTGAATACTAGATATTAAAAACCACTGAATTGCATACTTGAACAGGGCAAACTTTATGGTTAGTAAATTATATCTGTTTTTTAAAAAAGACTATAAAGTCTTTTTTATATACCTACTTCTTATGTACCTTCTTATATACGTGCTTAAAAGATGATGCAACACTGTGGGCAACACAACAAGAAAACTGAAGAGTAATGATTTCTTGAACTTCATTGTCCTTCTAGGCAGTTCCATCATTCTTTTGTTTTCTTATTATTTTAATTTAGTCTTGTTTAGTATAGTTGGTAATAATTGATGAGTAATGCTAAAATAATTCCTAGGATGATGAAAATGGAAAATGTTTCAAGATATAGGAAAATAAGAGCCCTAAATGCCTGCAATATATCGCAGATTTGTAAGT
The DNA here is from genome assembly GCF_000956105.1 of Propithecus coquereli. Classification (NCBI taxonomy): domain Eukaryota; kingdom Metazoa; phylum Chordata; class Mammalia; order Primates; family Indriidae; genus Propithecus; species Propithecus coquereli. Next base: position 294,664 of record NW_012144633.1, on the reverse strand, counting down.
GAGTCCAGTGGACTAACCTATATGGAAATTATAAGATAGGATGGGTTTTATTCTGTTTCTTTGTAAAAAATTAAATTTATCTTTGTTCTTTGAAATCTTTAAGAAAGAATAAAAGTCATGAAATAGCAGTCTTTCACACGTAGTTAGAAATGTTAAAAAAAAAAAAAAAAAAAAACTCAAAAATTGAACCTGGGTCAAATGGACCCTGATGGCACACTGAGGGTTTTAAGGAGGTGGTCTCTGCACTGAGTCTTACATGTTAGATATCATTAGAAAGCGCAGGTAGGGATGGCGACAGGAGTGGCGGGATTATGCATTCCAGGTTCAGTGACCTGGAATTGCCAGGATGTGCATCGCATTTAACTTGACCGGCTAACAATATTCCAATTTTTAACACAAGAACTGATTGAGGGTCCCAGACAGCATCTCGTCTGAGCTCATAGGTGGTGAGGTCTTTATTCTTGATGGAGGCTGTCTTCATGGTGTATGGACAGCACTAAGTACTGCTGAGGTCTGCTTCTTTACTTCGTTATTGTTCACAGAATGTCCTGCTTTTCTGACACAGGCTACTTACCAAAAGCTGCTACCTCTATACTTCCCAAGGTCATTAAAGGAGGAGAGTAGGTCATTGCCATACCTACCTGCAGATATTGGAAATGCAGAAGGGGAGCCTGTGGTACCTGAACGGCAGATTAGAATAAGTGAAAAACCTGGTGCTCCAGAGGGTGAGTTCCAGAGTTCTATCTTTCTTAATTTCCTTCTTAAGGAAACAAAATAAGACACTAACCAGCAAAGAAGTAAGAAGTTCAGCTTGACTTTTAGAAAGCTCTCTATTAGCATGACACTAAGATCAAGACTAGTTTAGAAGTTTTCAGAGTCTTATTCTTGTTGAAATGTATTCTTTAAATTCAAAAAATTTATATGTGTAGATAGGTAGGTAGGTAGATAGAAATCTTGTCAAGTCTGTGTTAGGCAATGGGGATTTGGAGGTGGATATAACAACAGTTTCACCCTAACAAAGCTTATAGTCTCATGTAGGATACTGGGGAGATAATAGTCATCTAAAATTTTTAACAGTGTCCTCTAAAAGCCATACCAAATATTAAATACTGAGATAAGAATACTATAGTCATTCATTTGGTTTGTCTAGGTTATATATACATGTAAGCTGAAGTAGTAGGTAGAGCATGTTGGGATGGACGGCCTTCTGAATCTGTCCTGTATGACAGCCTGTACTGGCCTTCACATGTACATGTATAAGGTCATAAGTCCCTTCTGTGGAAACATGCCTCATAAGCTTCAATACTAAGACTTAATCTTGAAATCCAGCAGTTTAGGGAATTACTATGAGATTCCTACTGTGAACACTTCTTTTAAAAATGAGCATCAAGTTAAAATTTGTAGAAAGCTAC
>NW_012144633.1:288021-289397 GCF_000956105.1 Propithecus coquereli | reverse complement strand
TATTTAAAGCTGTAGTTTTATCACTGGTAACATGATTGTTTTTCTTGAAATGATAGGGTCACTTTATTTATTTTTGAGAAAACATCTGTCAGATATTCATGTTGAATAACTAGTTTGTCAGTCATTCTTTGAAGTAAAAATTACGTTGCATGAAAAAAGCAGCTAGTTCAGCTCACAACTGAAATAACCACATAGTGCTTTTCTTCAAGGCAACCTTATACTTCCTTATGCAGAAGTACTTTATCTGTTCTTCCCATTTTGTCACACGTTAATATTTAAAATATGTGTTCTCAAGAGTTGATTTAATAAAATTAATCATTTTTACTTTGTGTAAAACATTCTTAAATGAAGCTGGCTTATTTTGTTTCTGCAAGTATTTGGCAGTGAAGAATCCAATGACTACTACTGCAGTTTGGTGCCTTTGGTGCCACTGTCTCAATTTGTGCTAAGGCTGTTGCCAGCCACTTTTACCCAACAGTTACTGTGGTAGAAGTTCTGAATTGCAATCAGGTTGTTGTGCATGTCCAGTGAACACACAGCTGCAGGCTTGGAGAAAAGCACAGCCCGTGGCTCCCAAAGCTGTTCCTCTGAGTGATAAGCTGTATCTAAACCAAAAGATTTTCTGATTTCCTATTTACGTGTCCAGCGTTTGTGATAATTAAAGATGAGGTCTTGCCTTACATCTGTAACACACACTACTTCATTCAGGGTGACATTAAAAACTTTAGACAAAATAACAGTATTTTTGAGCAAAGAAGGATTCATGAATCAGGCAATACTCAAAGCCAGGAGAGGTTTGGAGAACTCTATTCTAGCAGCATGAGCAGAGGCCTTTATAGGACTGAGGGAGCAAAGTAAAGAAATTACTTGATTGACTACAGCTAGGTATTTGCCTTATTTGGGTATGATCCAGCTAGTTGACTGTGATTGGCTGAAACTCAGATTAATTGTTTGTTTGTTTTTTCCAAAATTAATCAGTTACAAGGAATTCTTCTAAGTTTTGTTATGGTTGTATAAGGGTCCCTGGTACAGAGGGAAAAAAAAAAAAAAAACAGCCTAATAGCCTCCTGCTTATTTTGCTTTAACGGTGATAACAGTACTTCTTAAAAGTATGGTCAAGTATGGTCCAAGAAGCCTGATACCCTTTCAAGGGACCCGTGAGGTCAAACTGTTTTCATAATGTTGCCAAGATTTATTTTTACTTTTCATTCACATTCTCTCACAGTGTTCGATGGAGCTTTATGGAGGCTCTTAATGTGTCATATCGCAGTAAGTTAAATGCAGATGCATTTATGAGAATCTACCAGAAATTAAAGAGATTTGCAAAAACTAAAAGAGTACAACTCTTCTATGTAAATACAGATTTTTTAATTTAA
>NW_012144633.1:284492-287971 GCF_000956105.1 Propithecus coquereli | reverse complement strand
TTATTTTTACTTTTAAGCATTTGCCTTTGTCTCATCATCATAAATTTACTGAATTTCCAGCAAGCAAATCCTAATTATCTATGTATATGTTTGGCAGTGGAACTTACCATCATTCATTGAAAAAGACTTTATTGGAAACTAAAAACAAGTCAAGAAGGAACATTTTGTTCATATTTTTTGCTGCTAAACTGTTATCACTGTAAGTGAAATCTTATACAAGTGGAGTTGTTCTGCTTTGCTCCCTGTGTCAGCTCTCAGAGCATCACCTGAGCATTGGGTGTCTGGGCAGCATGATTGGAAAACTACTACTGTGCTAGAAAAGCTTTGGTGTGTACCTGACCTGGAAACAGGTGACAGCCTCACCTGGTGGCTGTCACTAAGTTGTGAAGGCTGTGTATTTTATTATATGTACTTAGGTGTATTATGTTTCAATGTAATTTCAAGCCATTTTAGAATATCAGTTCTTTATTTTTATCTTATTAAGCTTTATTTAGTTTTAGAGTGTTTTGTCCAATTCAGTCTCTCATATTTCTCAGTTTTATATTCCTGGGCAAGTTATTTAACTTCTCTGTGCTTTGGGAAAATAGGAATGCTAATAGTACCTATATCACAGGATTTTTGTGATAATTTTGTATCAATACATGTGAAATATCTATTCAAAGCTATATAGCTACATACTATGATATAAAAGTACTTTTGAATTTGAAAAGAAGCACATTTACTTTGTTTGCTATCTCTTGTTTCTCTTGGTTTATCTCTTCATTCATCCTTCCAGTGACCTTTTTTTGAGTGTCTAGCATATATCAGGTTTACTCTATTAGGTTTTGGGAATACACCAGTGAACAAGTCATGGTCGTTTCCTCAAGGAGCCCATTTTCTATTTTGGAGACAGACAATTCACATAAATTAGGACAATTATAATAAGTGCATTAATGGAGGTATGGGAAGGGTAGGACATAAGTCGAGCCTGGCATGGGGTTAGGAAATGCTTCCCATAAGAAGCAATACATAAGTTGAAATCATTTTAAAAGATAAATAAGATTTGCCAAGGGAGAGACAAGTGACAATAGTCATACAAGCCTGAGCAAGGACATGTAAGTAAGCAATAGCATTGAGTGTTTAGTGTTGCTGTTGCATAAAATGTGAAGTTCAGAGTGGCAAAAATGGAAGTTAGGTGGGGGCAAGATTACCCAAGACTTTGTGTCACATACTGTGGAATTTAGACTTTATCAGTTATGCAGTGGGGAAACAGAAGAGTTTTAATGTGATGTGATCTCATTTCTGCTTTAGCTGTGTGAAGGATGATTTGGAAGGAGAAACACTGATGGCAAGCAGAGATAACAGGTAGTTGCAGTACTCCAAATGAAAAATGATCAGGCCAGAACAAGGGCACTGGTGGTGGTGAAATTTAAAATATTTAATAAATAAATTCAGCTGGAGTTGGTGCTTGATTAAAATATGTAGGAGACATTTGTACTCACCATCAAATTGGTACTAACTGATCAAGACTAGGTTGATCACATGGCAGAAATACTCTCTAGGGATTAGGGGGATGGGGGGCAAATCTACCACTAAAGGACACGGGAAGCACTAAAGGGAGGGAAGGGCATGCCTTTGGGCGAGGCAAAAACATAAAGTGTAACTACAATATTTGTACCCTCACAAAACCCTGAAATAATAAATAAATAAAAAAATATGTAGGAGAAAAAGGAAAAGGAATTAAGCATAGCTCCTAGGTTTCTGGTTTGGATGACTAGATAATGATGCCACCAATGAGATCACAAATAGAGGAGAAAGTTTGGAGAGGGGATGAAGACAAGTTCTTTTCTGAGCATGTTGAATCTTAGGGGATCGGTGGAGCATCAGGGGCAAATGATCAGCAAACCATTGTGCTTATCGGTTTGAAGCTAAAGATGGAAATCTAGGCTAGAGCTTTGGCCATTTTCGTAAAATAAGGTACCAAGTACAAAGTAAGATATAGCTCTTGCTCTCGGGGGTTGGGGTTTGCAGGCTGATGATGAGACAGCCGGCTAAACAAAGAGCACCCTGCAGTGTGGCAAACATTGCATGAAGGTATGCACCACGAAGCTATGGCAGCTTATCAGGGCACCTAATGCAGACTCAGAGGAACAGCAAAAAGGTGTTTACCTTCCGTGTACCCAGAAAAATAGTCACCAACATTTACCATCTTTTTTTAGAGTCATTTATGGGTAATTTATTGAAAAATAAAGTGGATAATTAGGAACAATTTTATGCAAAAGAATTAAACTGGACCCCTACCTCATACCATATACAAAAATTAGCTCAAAGGGGATCTAGGACCTAACTGTAAAACTAAAATTATAAAACTCTTAGAAGAAAATGTAAGTATTAATCTTGATCACCATGGATTAGGCAGTGGTTTATTGGATATGACACCAAAAGCACAAGCAGCCAAAATAAAAATAGATAAATTGGGCACCCTTAGAAGTTAGCAATATAAAGACAACTCAATTAAAAATTAGCAAAAGTTTTGAATAGACATTTTGCTTCGTACCTAGTTTTTAATTTATAAAGAGTGACGACATGGAAAAGGCAATGCTGTTGAAAGAAAAGTTCAGTGTTACTCAGTTGCCCTGGAAAAGAGAGGCATGGCATGCCACCCAGGGCCACAGGGGGAACACTAGGTTTTGGTTAGAAGCCAGAGCCTTTATTGGGTTTTCCTTGGGAAAGGCAAGGCAGGGCAGCGTAAACAGTTTAGGATTGGCTAGTTTGAATATTTCCAGCAGACTTTGGGCTATAGGAGTAGTCTCTAGTTGCCTGGTACCTGGCCTGGGATGATTTAAGGCAGGGAAAATATTTGCTTGGTTTATGAGTTAAATAAGGACATAGTTGGGCTGCAGGATTCAGGATTGCTTGGTTTACATATACAAGATGTGCTCCCAAATACGTTGTCTACTAACTTCAGCAACTGGCTAGCCCTGGGAGGGGTAGTCCTCCCCAGCCAGCAAGCTTTTTAAATTGTGAAAACATCATAAAATATAGAAAATTTTTTTAAAAAATGGTTAATACACATTTCTTTGAATAAGATATACAAATGACCAGTAAGTACTAAAAAGGTGCACCACACCATTAACCATTAGAGAAATGGAAATCAAAACCACAATGAGATACTACTTCAGACCCACTAATATGACTATAGTTATGAAGACAGACAATTACAGGTGTAGGCAAGGATGTAGAGAAGTTGAAACTCTCATACGTAGCTAGCGGGAATGTAAATATGATGCAGCTGCTTTGAAAACCAGTGTGGCATTTCCTCAGAAAGTTAGAGGTACCACATAATGCAGCAGTTTCACTCTGATGTATGTACAGAAGAGAAATGAAAACATATTTCCATGCAAAAACTTGCACACAAATATTCCTAGCAGCATTCTTCATAATAGCCAAAAAGTGTAAACAAACCAAATGTCATCAACTGATGAACAAAATGTGTGTAT
>NW_012144633.1:276918-280021 GCF_000956105.1 Propithecus coquereli | reverse complement strand
AATCTAAAAGTAGAAATGGGGAAAAGGGAAAGGCAGTTACAAAGCTTGTACTTTACTATGTTACAATTAAAGCATAATCTACAGTTTTATAAAATTTAAAAATGTTTTATTTCTGCCAGACCTTATAATGCACCTGACCCATTCCATTTCTTCAGGTGTTTTCTAAAGCAATTCTGAATAAATTCTTTAAAAACACAGAGGCAGCTTTTGTAGGAATACTTTTGGGTAAGCTTTTCCAGATTAATAGTCCTTGTAAAGCTAGCTGCTTTTCAAAAATTCTAAAGAAAAGGAAAAAATAATAAATTATAAATTGCTATTCTCCATTACCTTATGAGGTTGGTTGGAGGTAACATCTGATAGGGTTGTTGTGAACATTAAATGAGATAATGTAATGAGCTTAGAACAGCACCTGTTACTTACTTGTCAAGCTCTTAAAATTGGTCACTGCCATTCTCTTCAACACTGAGCAAATGATGGTGTGCTTTACCTTTGAGCTTTTGTACTTGCCATTCCTTTTGGCTGCACTACTCTCATCCTTCAGTTCTTGTCCAGGTTTCAGCTCAGAAGTAATCGCCTCTGGAAACTTACCTCCCAAGTCTGGAATAGATGCTGCCTCCTGTATGCTTTTTTCACACCCTGCACTTACCCAAAGCATGATATAGCATTTATCGTGCTGTGTTGTAATTAGGTCTGAATGCCGTCAGTCTTCATTGATAAAGTGGGATTTTGACTAAATGATCCCTGGAGTCCTTACAGAATTAAAGTTTTGTGTCTCTTCAGTCTCAGATCTTCACTCTATTCTGATTTTATTTTTAAGAACAAAAGCAAATTAGCCACTAGGGGGCGCCAATGAATAACTTTTCCAAAGAATGCAGTCACAAGCAAATGATAGTTTCTGTGGTTTCTAAACCTGGCCATGTGCAATAATCACCTGGCAGACATTTTTCTTTAAACAAAGTGACTGGCCAGGCTCAATGACTCACGCCTGTAATTCCAGCACTTTGGGAGGCCAAGGCAGGAGGTTCACATGAGGCCAGGAGTTCAAGACCAGCCTGGGCAATAGCAGGACCCCATCTCCGCAAAAGTAAACAGACAAATGAATGAGTGAACGAATGAATGAATGAAGCGAGACCCTATCTGTACAAAAATAAATGAATGAACAAATAAGTAAAAATAAGTTAAATGTAGTGACTGGGCTCGCGCATTCACATGACTGGGACCTGGAACCTAGGTCCTGTTTGGTCTCAGGTCTCCTTTGCACTCTTAAAAATTGTTGAGGACCCCATTTGTTTACATGGCTTAGAGCCATCAATGTTTATCATATGAGAAATTGTTTATTAATTAATTTTAAAACAGCCCATCTTTGGTTTGGTTTTTGTTTGTTTGTTTGGTTTTATTTTTAGAGATGGGTCTTAGTGCATTTGTTGCTCAGGCTGTTCTTAACTCCTGGATTCAAGCGATCCTCCTACCTCAGCCTACCAAGTAGCTGTTCATATGCTTATAACCACCAAATGATCACCACCATATAATTTTTCCTCCGTAAAATGCATTTAATGTGATAAGGATTAGTGAACAGCAAAACCAGTGTGAGATGTCAGTGCTGGACAGTAGATGAGACTAACTCACTACTACCCACCATTCTCAAAGAGTGTTTGATTTACGTTTACATCTCAGAAAATATTGTTACCTTAGAGACATAGGCTTTAGTGTTCTTAAACATTTTCAATTAGAGTATTAAATCTGTTAATATATATATATATAAAATCTGCTTTACTTGAGGGATTGAAGGAAGATTTATTCATGGGTATTTTTAGTGAAAGCGGGTCCTTCTGAGCTGTTGGCCCGTCATAGTTTTAAGAGCAGCGAAGCAGATGTGGGGAAGTCCCAGCTGATGGTCCGCTAGGCTGGGATCCAATTGGTGGCATTGCCTTGGGCAGCTCCCCGTGGTACAAGGTTCATTTTTTGTTTTATTTTCCACAGGTCTAGTAAGGAGGTAGCCACCACACTAGGAGATGATCCATTCCTAAGAGACTGGCTCCCACTAGCCAAACTGACAATGATCATATGGATAGATCAGAAAGTTTGCTTACTAACTTGTAGTGAGAACTGTAACTCTCATAGACCAAAATGATTGTGTTAGTATGACCAGTGTAGAAAACCAAGATACTAAATTATACTCGAAATGTCTCTTAGTGACTGTGGACCATACCCTGCGATCCTGGTGCGTTCCTCTTCCTTGGAGCGTTACCTGGCTGGAGTTTATATGCCAATCAGTCAAATGCTCCCCTTAAGCAGTAATGTATAAGTACTCCCAAGCGTTTGTTCTTTATGTTTCTCTTTTGTTAGATGTTGTGTGATGAGCCATCTTTAAATCCAGATACAAACTAATTACTTTGTCAGTTTGCATATGATCACATTCTACTCTTTTCTTTCTAGGGTTATTTGATGTCACATATTCCTAAAACTTCTGTCACACATGGACAGGCAGTTTCTTTCATTATTTCAATTTCACAAATGCCTAAGTCTGATTTCAGTGTCATTCTCAAAAAATAACATTAACCCTAGTTTTTTGAGTTACTTCACAATCATCCCTACTGCAGCATTCACAATCTCTTTCATTTACTGTCTAATTTGGTCCTAAGTTCTCTGTTGATAGTAGTATTTTTGTTACAGACAACCAAGAAGAAGAGGATGACGGCTTGGGAGTTGATCTCTCTTTCATTGGCTCTCATGCTTTTGCTCGAATGGAGGGAGATATCGATAAGCAAAGAAAACTGATCCTTCAGGGACAGTTGTCAGAGGCAGCCCTGCAGAAGCAGCATCAAAGAAAGTAAGGCAAACCCCTTTGGACTGTTAGACACATAAGGACGTGAGAAAAAAGAAAGGGACTTTACATCTTTGAAGTGATCTGCATGCATGTATACAGGATGCATTCTAATTTATTTTTCATGACAATCCTGTCCTCATTTTGTGAATGCAAAAACTCAAGGAAGTTATCAGTGATCATGGTTAATATGTGATGTAGCCAGTGTTCAGATGCTTGTCTGATTTCAGAGCCCCTGCTCTGTCTTCTGTAATTGCAGTGCACCTCCATGCGAGGTTA
>NW_012144633.1:265230-266311 GCF_000956105.1 Propithecus coquereli | reverse complement strand
TTCTGTTGATTATGTTGGTTAATCAGGTTGAACAAAATGTTAAATTTTTTTTCTCTGAGACATAAGTAGGTTTTTAGTTAGTAATATCCTTTTGAAAGTCTTCAGTTCTTCTATCAGTACCGAAACCAAAGGTCACGTGGATTGGCACTAGTTTTATATTATTCATTTGATAGCACTGCCTTCCCACATCAGTATCTCTTTGCAGTAATTCTCTTTAATATCTGGAAAAATTAGGCATGTTTTCTAATCCAGATTTTCTGTCCAGTTGTAACTCTGATTTGGGTGATCATAAGATAGAAGTTGATTTCCTTACAGAAATTAGGAAGCAAACTAGATATTCTTTTTCAAAAATGCTGCTTTTGAAACTCTTAAAATTATTCTATAGGAACATTTTCTTTTCATTAATGTTCCTTGTTTGCCTTAAGATCTAATTGCCTGTTACTCTTATGTCATTTTTTATAGCAAAAACATGATTTTGTTCATTACTAAATGTTTATTAGGCCTTTGCTAATGTTCCAAGTGTTGTGCTAGATACCACGGGTAGCAAAGTGACAAGCAAAACAGATACAACCCCCCCGCTACGGAGCTTAGGATCTTGCAGAGGAGAAAAATATTAAACTAACTAGTGTATGAATAATTGTTTGAATTACAGGTACAGCATGCAGTAAGAGCATATAACAAGGGTCTTAACCAAGTCTAGAGTGGGGCAGTTGCACGAGGTCTGGAAAAGCTCCTGTTAATTCCATAGACAAAATTTTCCCTGGTCTATTGGTTTTACACAAATGGGTTGGTTATTGTTCTTTTAAAAGTAATTAAGTTTAAAGTTTCTTCATCATTCAGCTGTTGGCTGTGCAGGTGGGTGGTAATTGATTAATTGGAAGAAGTTGGCTTACGTCACCTTATGAGGACAGTATCCAACCTCAGTTGATTGTAACCCATTGAGAAATTATTCATATTTCTGCCTATACAGAACACTGTAGTGGCTACTTTTTCTGTCATTTTGACATATTTTGTATGCTTATCAATGATTATTATATTTTACCCATCAAGTAATAGAAATTTGTTTATTCAGAATAAGATA
>NW_012144633.1:250984-252905 GCF_000956105.1 Propithecus coquereli | reverse complement strand
GTTATAACTTATAAATAAAAATAAGAAAATGTTCAACCTGATTAACAGTCAAAAAAAGTCAGTTAAAATGAGATATCTTTTTTCACCTCCAAAATTAGCCTGAACTTTTAAATAATAATCATTGTCATCAAACATGAATTGAAACTATAAAAGTGATCACAACCATTGACCCAGTAATTTCATTCCTGAGAATTTATAGTATGAAAATTATCCAAAGTTTGGAAGTAGCTATAGGCCCTGAAACTGTTCAAAGTAGAATACTCATGTCAGGGACCATAGAATCCACAAGATTAATACATAGATCTTCCTAGAACATTAGTTTTATTAGAAACTGACTGCAAAGGAGAAGAATAACTTAAACTGATCGATATTTATTAACCAAAGAAAAAAATGTATTTAAAAATGCAAAATTACATAAAATTTTAAGATAAAAGAGAGTTGTCCAAAAGCTGATAATTGCTTCCAGCTAAGCCCTCATACTGTTGGTCACTGGTATTTGGGTAAAAAAAATTATGAAAGCACTGATCAGACCTGGCATGTTACTCGCAGGGTCATTTGTAGCAAAAAGTTATAATTTAAATTCCTAACAGATAATTATGGTACATTAACAAATGAAATATTCTGTGACCCTTAAAAAGTATGATTATAGAGAATTGTTTATAATATAATATCAATAGGAGAAAAAGTGATGATTCATTAAATTGTTTCTACACTGATGGTGATTTTTTTGTTGTTGGTTTTTGTTTTTAAGCACAAAAATGAAGTAAATATTTCAAAATGGATTTCATGGTTTTGGGGAGAATTTGTCTTCCACATTTTTCTGTCATGTGACCATACCTTTTTATAATGAAAAAAAATTAAGATGGGAAATTTGAAGCCAAAAAGGAATATGCTAACTACCCTAGGGTGGGAATGGGGAATGGACAGAAAGAAGATGAAAAAACAATCTGGTAAGAGGAGAAATAAGAATAATAAAGAATAATGAAAATACACACAGAGGAAAAACTCAACTGATGAAAATTATACCATTAGTAAGTTTCTATTTGTGATTTGTTCTGTTCTTACTAATCAGTGTGACATTCATTCTCATCATCAGTAATGTGATTTATACCAATAAAAACATAAATCCCTGCATTCGATTTTGGTGTGTACTTGCATGGGGTTCTAGGTATTCATGATATATCATTTTATATAAAATATTGAGCTAGATAATAATAATTATTATTACCAAGCCAGGTAACAACTGGAAAGATCATGTGTTTTCTTAACGTCCTCATCTGTCTTTTCTGGTAGCAGCTGGATCCTAATCCACATTAATCCAGTCATGTTAATGCCAAGGACTCACTTGAGGAGGAATTGGAAAACAGCCTGTTTTATAGTAATCCTCCAGTTGTTACCCCTTAGCTTCCTCTTTGTAATTATTTACAGCTAAACCATTAAGTCATGCTGGCCCTGCCCATACTGTATCTCTGTTTTGTTTGTAGTGTTTCTCTTAAATTTCATCCATTTTGTGATAGAATATTTTTCTAACCAATCTGGGTCACATTAAATATAAGTCTTTCAGAGCTCTAGAAATGCTACCCAGCCTATTGCCATCTACTGACTAAACCTGTTCTCAGTATCCTCATTCAGATCAGCTCTAAAGTTCCAAGAAAGTTAGCCCTCAAAGTGAGCCATATAAGGGACCACTCATTATATCCTTTTGTAGTAATTCTTATTTACGGTGAAAGCTATGAGTCTGTATCTGAGCAGAGACTGCAAAGACTTTGGTATAATTCAAGCAGAAACTTAAAGAATGATTACGTCTAGAAATTCTACTTTTAACGATTTTGATATCATTATCCTAGAGAAGGGAAACCTGGTAGTTGACCCAAGAACTCTTTCCAGTATATGAAGAGTTATTTTAGAGGATAGAGACTGA
>NW_012144633.1:249923-250934 GCF_000956105.1 Propithecus coquereli | reverse complement strand
TGTTCGTAAAGGAAAATAATAATATTTTAAAACAATTCCAGTTTGAGTGTTTGGTATCTTAGCCACATGTCTGTATAGTCTTTATTTGATCATAAGAATTTTTTAAGTCATGAACACCTTCCTTTCTCGGTAACTCATTTGCACTTATTTTATTAATGACATGTAGTAGAGATTCTGCATGGTATAATACCTCTTTAACTCCTTCATTATAATGAAACATCAGTTCTTTAGGGTTGGAGAAAGACCTTAAAAACCAGTCCCATTTGTAAACTTACTTTACAAGGGCTTATTATAATGATTATATTCTTTATTTCTCTAGTTATAATCGCTGGTTATGTCAAGCAAGATCCGAGGATCTGTCTGATATTGCTTCTCTAAAAGCCTTATACCAAACAGGTGAGCTTAAGGGTATGGTAACTTATTCTTTTACTAATTAAGGACCCTACCCAGCATGCTGTTTGAGACTTCATTTTTCTCTGGTTTCATCCACTCTGTGTATAAATAAAATGTCTTTGTACTAATGCAGATAGTTTTTGCATCATCAAGATCTTAAAAAAAAAACTCAACCTATGAAATTTTCAACTTATAGTTCTACATTGGCCAACTTCACTTCCTCCTAGTGTCCTTTTTCTTTTTTAAAAAAAGTCTGCTTTTAAAAGTACTATATATTTGCTACTACAAAATTCAAACCTTATATAAATACATAATGGAGACAATGAAAATTTCCAGATTCCCACTCTTTCTCCATTCTATTTCTTTTTCAGACAGTACTTTTTGTACATTTCAGTAATTTTCAGATTTGAGTGTTATTTATTTTTTTCCTGGATAATTAACATTATTAAAAGTCGTAGTAAGCTAAGCAAAAAGCTATTTATGAGAAGATCTTTGGCTGTCCCTGATTTACCTTTGCCTATTCCTGATTTAAAATCATGAAGAGGCCTTAAGAGTCGGGGCAAAGATCAAAACGTTATGAAGCTTTAAAAAGAGTGTTGTTTCCTACACAGTAAAAAA
>NW_012144633.1:245622-246898 GCF_000956105.1 Propithecus coquereli | reverse complement strand
TATCATTATCCTAGAGAAGGGAAACCTGGTAGTTGACCCAAGAACTCTTTCCAGTATATGAAGAGTTATTTTAGAGGATAGAGACTGATTGTTCTCCTCTGTCACTTAGAACAAGACAGAAAGGGATTGTACTGTCGCATTTATGAGAATTACTAAACACTGGGCTGATTCACTTTCCTGAAGATCTTTTTAAAGAGAATTGTTACTTATCAGTCTGAGATGTCCATCTGTAATGACTAGGACATAGATTAGATTACTCCTCTGGGTTTTACTTTGTCTTGGCCTCTATAAAATAGCCTACTATGCAAAATGATCTTTCCTCCTCTTTTCTTTTTTTTTTTAGGCTATCTTATATTTTATCCACGTGATGGATCACATTGCTGTGAAGGAATATGTCTTAGTATATTTTCACACACTGACCAGTGAATACAATCACCTGGACTCTGACTTCCTGAAGAAACTCTACGATGTTGTTGATGTCAAGTTAGTTATTTTTGCAAATTATGAAGGGGAAATAACTTCTTTCTTTTTTAAGATTAAGCAATAGAAACCATTGCTATATATTCTGTGAAAGGATATTTCAAATAACAAAGATTTTTATCATACATAGATTAGATATTTTAAACATAAGAGGCCCTCCTTAACTCATACTTACTTTGTATTAACATAAATTCATATGAAAACTTTCCCCCGCTTTTAAACACCTTGGAAAAGGTTTGAGGTCAATATTTTATACACAACCAATTGTGTATAATTTGAGGTCAATATTTTTATATACAACCAATTGTTATGTATAGAATAACTTCTATTTATATGATGTTTGTTAGAAAAGATATTATATCTACATTTGAAAGATAGGAGAATATTGACATTCTGAAAGATGAAGTATGTTATCCAAAGTCTTACAAAAGTAAATGCAGAATTTGGACTTGAACCCAGGCTACTGACTTAGAGCTAGAAAATTATTTTCATTAAACTATATTTCCCTGGAAGTGATAATGAAAATTTTAACCAGAAAATGTATGACACTCTACTACAGCAAAGATCAAATGTAATGCTTTAAATTTTTTCTCATTAATATATTTCCTAAATAAAAAAGGCACTTTTCCCTCTTATTTGCTATTTAGTTATTTGTAGCTTCATAATGTGGATTACATTGAAAAGCCCAATTTTACAATAAGGGTACAAAAAAGGAGAATTACCATAAATTTCCAACTATCTTACTCCTCCCATTAAATCTCATCTTAACTGGGAATATTAAAGCTTTCATTACCCA
>NW_012144633.1:230051-232167 GCF_000956105.1 Propithecus coquereli | reverse complement strand
AAAAAAAAAAAAGGAGAGGGGAGAAGGTGTAGGGGTAATGTTAATATTTGAGGCCTTTTATCGGTCATTGGTAGTATAGCTGACAGAAGCTATGACCTGAGCTATAAAAATTGTGATAAAATAGGCCTTATCTTTTTGTTTAAGTTTAAATTTACCACAGGAATAAAATAGACCTCATTCATTCTTGAACAAGTACTTGAGAACTCAGTGATTATTTATCTGCTAGGTACTAGAGAGATTATAGAAATGAATATAAGTAACTGACATACTAGAAAGTAAGAATAAGTGCTATAAATGAGATTTAAACGTAAGGTTATAAGACATCAGTTGAGGGGATAATCTATTTGGAGCTAGAAGGGAGAAATAGTGGTGGAAATGACGCTTGTACTGAGTCCGGAAGTTTGAATAGGATTCTGATAGTGATAACTAAGTATTGTCTCTGTTGTTCTATGTGTTTCCTCACAAGTAAGTATGAAGAAATGTCATTTCAGGGACCTAGAATATGTTAAAGGTTTGGAACAGCCACTGAAGAACATGACAGGGTGCCAAAGAGAAATTAACAAAACGATTGATATCAGTAGTAGGCACCCAAAGTGGCATGTATTTATAATGTACCCAGTTTGTACCCACTTAGGGTATGTTATGCCAGTACACTGAAAGTTCAGATGCGTAGGTTATCTTCTTCTGTAAATGGAAATAGCAACAGTATCACACTTACCTCACAGGACCATTGATAAATGTGGACTAATTTATGATTGCTAATTTAGATAAATAAGCAATAATTTATAAGTTTCCCTACTTTATGTCGGTATTCTTTTCTATCAAGAATTTTCCCTTTCTTTTTTTGGGAACCAACGAATTTTGCAGACTAGCTTTTTTATACAGGGCTTGTAAACAGTACAGCGAAATGAGCTGGCTCCGCATCCACAGGTGATTCACAGGTGATTGACGTCAAGAAAGAGACTGCGTGCCAAATGTCAACTGAACATATCGAAGTCTCAAATATTGGCAACATTTTCTTTTCAGTCTCATTTGAAAAATTGAGTTTGTAAAGTTTGGAGATATTAACCATTTTCCGAGTACACGAGCACTAATTATTCTACCAAATAATGCGGTGGTTTTGACTACAGCCCGTACTAAGAGGCATATGATACACCACAACACACTGCACACATGGGAGCAAATGGACGTGTAGTGGAAACAAAAGCTTCGTGAAATGAAACTCATCCTCATTACAGCCCTTAGTAATTGTTATCCTGGTTTCGTTCTTTTTTTTAACGTTGTTCATAATCAGTTAAACTGATTACACAACTCACTGATGAACTACAAACTGCACTTTGAAAAACACTGGTTATTTTAAGATTATGAAATATAGTTTTTAATCTATTATGAATTTTCAAAATTGTGTTTGTATTTCTAACTGTGGTGAGTGGCTTAAATTATTTTCTTCTCTTCTGTTAATCAGGTGTCAACATGGTTTTTCACCACCTTTTCTGTCTCAGGACTGAAGGACAAAATCCACCATGTGGACAGCCTCCACCAGCTATTTTCTGCCATATCACCAGAACAGATCGACTTTCCTCCCTTTGTCCTTGAATATGATGCCAGGGTAAGAAATATCAGAAGTTCTCACTCACCTGGTGTAGTATACTAACTATTCTATAGAGCAGTGCTTATGATCACAAGATCCTGTCCTTACAAGATATTATAAATTAGTGTGTTTTAGTATACTTGATAATATCATTTAACATTCTTTTTCTACGATAACTTTAGGAAAAGGATTTATCCCAAGAAAGGTGTTTTCTCCAGATAAATGATTCAATGGGAGATTTTTCAGCTGTGAGTTTGAAGCCAATCCTTTGTTATTATGTTGTCAATTTTCTGCCACATTTGAGACAGATACCTCTGCCTAATTTTCTTAAGATTGAATGGTTTGTTAATCTCTTCTGCATAAATAAACCCAGAAGAATCTACTGGTGTCCACAATCAGCATTAATTGTAAATCAGGTAGCCTATCTTAGTAGTCTTTACCCTGCTAAAAGTTTCATTTTTCTAAAAGTTTGTGTAATGTTTTTAAGAGCGTCAACTAATAATATTAGTATATTATTTATGAATT
>NW_012144633.1:227029-230001 GCF_000956105.1 Propithecus coquereli | reverse complement strand
ACATTATTTTGTAAAAATCTAACTACTATGTACTTAATAATTTCAAAAAATGAAAAGTATTTGTTAATTTTAAAGTTAAATAACCTTTTAATGACTTTGTTATGTCTGCTTTTTGTTGGAAAACATTTGAATATTTGGTTAGAATGGAGGTCTGCAGTTTCAGTTGATTCTCTAGATGGGTATCAGTCATTTGTGACCTTAAGGGTACCTTGATTTGGGTTAGGTAGGAGAATGTAGATTCACAGCAATAAGCGGTTGAAAAGCAAGAAAGCATTTTTCAGGCATGTTGCCAAAGGCGTAGGTATTCTACTGCATTTTTCCATATTTCAATTGGATCTTTCTTAGCATCAAACAATGACTTCAAAATGTCATCTACTGAAAGCTCAATCAGTTCCATCTGTAGTTCTTTAGGTGCCTTGGTGGTATCTACCAGGTAAGGCTGAAATGCTAATTTGAGTGTGATGTCATGATTCTCAAAGTTGGTGAACCTTTCATTGTATTCTCCAATTAATAGGTCTATAACAGCTATGTATTCTTCAGATGATTTGCATATATCATCCTGCTCATCAGTGATCTTTGCTAACTGGAGAAAATGTTCATCTGAAATTTTCTTTTGAAGAATTGTTTTAAAAAAAGATACCTTTTTTTGAAATGCTTGGATTTTTTGCCACATATCATATATAGACTTAGTTTTACCTTGCGAAGAAATATTCAAGTCATTTTGATTTGATTTGACATCACATAGAAATGCTACATTGCTATAGAAATCTTCTTTCAATAATTCACATTGCTGATTCTGTTCTTCATAGAATTTAACTATCTGTTCTTGCAGAGATAAAATTTTGGCGAACACCTGTCCCTGCGATAGCCAACGCACTTTAGAATGATACAGCAAATCCACTCTGAGTACCTCATTATTCAACTTCAGCATGTTACAAAACTGACCATGCTCTGTTGCATTTGCATGAATATAATTAACGATACTTATAACTTGTCACTTAAAATAGTAGCTTTAGCACAGAGATTTTGCTGATGCAAGATACAGTGAAAATGTATGAGAGCATCTGAATCTATTATTACTTCTTTTTATCTATGCAATAAACCCTTCATGTTTTCCTGTCATGGAAGGTGCACCATCTATACATACACTCACTAAATTTGCCAAATTCAGTCCAACTTCACTACATTTATCTTGAAAGTTGTTGAAGATATCTATTCCCCATGTTCTGTTCACAAGAGTGCCCGAAGTGAGTAACTTCATACAAAGAAAATTTTCTGTTATGACCCAAATGAAGTATAAAACCTGCATCGAGTGAGTAGCATCAGTTGATTCATCCAAAGCAATTGAATAATATATATTTTCCTTTTGAAGTATTACACGAAGTTGTTCTGTTATTTGAAGGCTAATTCATGTTTCTAATCAGTTATGGTTCACCTTGAAAGAGGCAGTTGTTTGAACTTTGAAACATTATCAGAGTCTAAGCATCCTACCAGTTTGACAATGCATTCTTTTACAATTTCTGTATTACTAAATGGCTTCCTTTTTCCCCTAGTACATAAGCTACTTTATAAGTTGCTTCAGTGGCATTATTTCCAGGTCTTATTGCTGCTTAAAAGACTGTTTTTGCTTTTGCTTTTTATCTTTTAATTTCTGCGATACAACCTTCGCAGCTCTCACTCTAATTTAAAATATTTGTTGTCCTTATGAGTGTTACAATGCTGAAGAGCATTGAATTTCTTTAATGTTGATATTGCAGTATTACAAAGCAAGCAAATCAAGATAATATTGCAATTCCCAATCCTCATTAAAAAATCTGTTTTCTTCCTTCAGCATTCTCTTGATCATCTTTGGCATGACAGGGAGACCTGACGTTAAGCAGAGAGAATTAAAAAATACTGTCAAGCCATGCAGCTATTCACAAATTCCACTTCAAACAGAAACACAGTGCACCATTGTCAAAAACTAGTAGCAGACTTCACCCGACCCCCATAAACTCTTACCAGTCAGCCTTGGGCAATAGTGATGCCAGTCAGGTGGGGGAAGTTAGAACTAAATCACGAGCACAGCAACAGTCAATTTAGCCCATATGGCTTACTAATGTTCTAATTGTGCTGGTCAGCTTGGAGGGATTATTTCATTGAAACTTATTTTATTCTTTGGTATTTCAAATGCATTCATTTTAAAAATAAAAAGATGAAAGATGAACAAAAATATGTTAATAAAAATGAAAGAATTTGTTCTGTAAGATTTGGATTCAGTCAAAAGGCCACACTTAAGGACCTAGAAGGCCACATATGGCCTTCGGGCCACAGGTTCCCCCCCCGAGTTATACCCTATGAATATGACATTGAGTAAGACAGTCTGTGCATTGGGGAGTTTATATTTTATTTAGAGAATCAGATAATACGATACAGAATGTTAATTATTTTGCAGTAATGTGAGTAAACACAGTGTTGTTGGGACACTTTGAAGGAAGTTCCTTTTCCAGCTTTGGGTGGAGCATAGTCAAAGACAGTGTCTTCACTGAGGCAAATTCTGATCTGAGTTCGAAAGGACAATTAGCCAGGCAGAATTGAGGGAAAGGGTGTCAGGGCTAAAGAGCAGCATGTGGAAAGGTCCTAAGGTAAGAGACAGTGGCACAAAAATTCCCTGCATAGTCTCTTTTTGCAAGTAGCACAGCTCCTTATATATAATAGGTATTCACATGTTTCCATTCATTACATTTAACATCTTTGCCTGAAGTAGTTATTATTTTGCGTAACAAACAAACTGATTTTGGTATGGAATTCAGAGATAATTTAAATTAACTCACTGGGTTCTAGCAAGGTCAAGTGCCTCCCCCACCCCCAATGAACGTGATAAAAGGAGAGGGGAGGCCGGGCGCGGTGGCTCACGCCTGTAATCCTAGCTCTCTGGGAGGCCGAGGCGGGCGGATTGTTTGAGCTCAGGAGTTCGAAACCAGCCTGAGCAA
>NW_012144633.1:224821-226979 GCF_000956105.1 Propithecus coquereli | reverse complement strand
TTATATCCCTAGTACCTAATCGTACACCTTGACTTTATCAAGACTTCTAGTCCTTTTATGCTTTCTGAAAATTTCTTTCTTGCCTCTATTTTCTTCCCTATCCAGCCCAAAACCTACATTCCATCACTTTAGCCACTCTTGTCAATGCCTAAATTTACCTGTGACCTCTTAACTCTTTCATCACACTTGCCTATCAAAATCTCAACTTAAGATAATCCATCATTCTGTTTTATTCACTCCTATAACTGGGTTGCTGAGCACTGAGGAAGAAATCATAGAGCCATAAGAATTCGGAGTCCTCAGCAGACTCATGGGGCTTTCACTGCAAGAGGTACTTTGATGTTTCGCTGGCTGGTGTCCCAGCACGGCTCTCCACTCTCTACAAGTCCCATCCTACCAGCTCCTCCTCACTCTAACAGATGGCCTTGCCTCATTCTCAACCAAGAACATTAATAGAAACCATCAGCAAAGAGCTCTCTGTCTCCCCACCCCCACCCCAAACCTACCTGCTATCTATTATTGCCTCCTTTTTCTCTATTATAAAGAATGTACTCCTTCTTAATGAAGGGCCGTCCCTCTACTTGTGCTCTGGATCCCTAGGTAATAACACCAACTGACAGTTTTTAAGCACTTACTATATGCCAGTTCTCCCCATGCATTATCTTGTTTAAGGCGTACAGTATACCAGTGAAGTAGTAGTGTTGTTTCCATTTTATAGGTAAGTAAATTGATGCTTGCAGATATTAAGGAACTTTCCCAAATTAACCAGCAGTAAGTAGCAAAGCTGGACTTAGATGTAGGCATTGTAATCCCAGAGCCTACACTCTTAACTACAGAGTGTATTTCCATTTCCTCAGGAACCTCTCTTCAGTAGTTGGCATCTTTCTCCTCTCTCACTTTGTTGCATCTAAATTATCAACTTGTAAACATGCCAAGGCAGCCGCTTCTTTCTCCTCCAAAAATTATTTAGTGTAATCTATATTCTGTGCTGACCATCTCCATTTCTTGTACGATTTAAATTACTCCAATCTGGTTTTGATCCTGCTATGCCAACTGAAGCTTCTCACACCATAATCACTGTTAATCTCTGTTGCTAAATCTAATAGACACTTTTCTGTCTTTATGTTACCTGCCTTCCTTACATCCTCAAACACAATTGATCACTTCTTCCTTGACACACTTTGTCTTGGCTTCTTTGAAATTTACCTTGCCTGATTTCCCTACTACTGCTAACTGTTCCTTTTCAGTCTCCTTTGTGGGCCCCTCATTCTCTGTTCATGCTTGGAATGTTAGTGTCCATGCCCTCTGCCCTCATCTTTCATTCTGTACGTTTTTTCATTCCCATGTCTTCAATGACCCTCCAAAATAAATGCAATCCCCAGATATATGTCTGGGGAAGCAATAGAGCCTAATATTTAGAAGTATGGTTTTGAGGTTCAGGTGACCTAAATTCTAATCCCAGCTCTACCAATTACCAATTTATCATCTCAGGCAAGTAGTATAATCTTCCTGCACTTTAATTTTATCTTCTATAAAATGGGAATAATCATAGTATCTACCTTTTAGGATTATTGGAAGGATGAAATGAATTAATATATGTAAAATGCTTAAAACTTTACCTGATATATAACAAGCATTCTGTAAATGTTAACTATCATCATCATCATTACTGTTCCTAGGCTCTGGCCTGCACATTTAACTGCTCATTAGATATCTTCACATCGATGTCTTACAGGACCCCAAAGTTCACATTTTTAAGCAGAACTGCTCATGTCCTCCACACCCCACGCCCATCTAGTCCTTAATTGCTTTTGTATTCCCTGCCTTAGTAAATGGGACCACTGCCTACCCAGTGCCTAAAGCAGAAACCAGAGAGACGTTTTTGAGTACTTTCTCTACCTCAGCTCTCACCACATTGTGTCGAGTCTGTGTGCTTACTATTGCTCAAATCTGAGCCTATATCTTTATTCCTTTTGCCTCTACTTTAGTTTGTCCCACCATCATCTTTCACCTAATTAGTTTTCATGTCGTCCTGCCTCCAATAACTATTGCACTGCTCCATGTGCCTTCGGTAGTGCCTTATGAAATTTTCTTATAATGTTATGATAAGAATCATACAATATTTACTATAATGGTCCTTTGCAAAAGTTTACTGACT
>NW_012144633.1:221656-224164 GCF_000956105.1 Propithecus coquereli | reverse complement strand
CTAAAATTAAAAAGACTGACAGTGACAAATAATGCCTACATCATGGAGGAACTGGAATTCTTCTACGTTGTAAGTAGAAATGAGAACTTGTGCAACCATTTTGCAAAAAGCTGTGGCAATTTCTTATAAACTAAACACATACCTTAGTCTATGACCCAGGAATTCCACTGCTAGGTATTTACTCAAGTGAAATGAAAGCATGTGTACATGAAAAGACTTATACAAGAATGTTCATGGCTGCTGTATTCATAATAATCAAAGACTAGAAACAGCCCAGGTGTCTGTCAATTGGATTATGAATAATTAAACTCTGGTATTTTCTTGTAATGGAATAATACTTAGCAGTAAAGAGGAATATACTACTATAACACACAACAGCATGGATGAATCTTAAAAATATTGTGCTGAGTGAAAGAAGCCTTACATAAAAGAGTCATACATATGATTCCATTTATACAAGGTTCTAGAACAGGTAAAACTAATGTATGGTAGAAAAAAAAATCAAAACAATGTTTGTTTCTTAGAAGTGGAGCATGAAGGAAAAGGGATATGAGGGAACTTTCTGGGGTGATGAAAATGTTTTTTACTTTAATAGGAGTTTTACTTATACAAATGTGTGTATTTGTCTAATCAGCAAAAGTACATTTAAAATTTGTGCATTTCATTGAATATAAATTTTATAGCAAAGAAACTAAACAAAATTGAATTTGAATTAAAGATATAAATGCTGTATTTGGGGAAAGTTTACTGATATCTGTAATTTACTTTGAAATGCAGTAGAAAAGTAAGATAGATGGATAGAGGGAAAGATAGATACATGATGAAAATGTAAGCAAAATGTTAATGACTGAGTGATGACTATGCTAGTGTTCACTATTAAATTCTTTCAACTTAAGTGAATGAACATTTTCATAATAAAATGGTGGTTTTTACATGGAAAAAATAAATTTTTTTTTACCTCTGTCACAGAGTCAAACTTATGGGAAGAGTGTACCAGACTTATGAAAATATGTAGCCACTATTTGCTAACATCTAACTTTAATCCCTCCTCCTTCACACTAGAAAGTCAATAAATAACTATCCTTTCTGTGATATCAGGGGATAGACATTATCAGAAATTTCAGGGTTAGAGCCACTGGCGTTGGCTGTCACACCACTGGAATGCTTCAGATAAGAGTCATTGCGAATGTGGAATTGGGGCAGAGGCTGAAGACCAGGTGTAAAAGCCATTATAGTACCTCTCCTTAATTTTGGGGGATGGGGGAAATGAGAGAAGACTGAGAGAATAATACCAAATATAATGAAATTCAATATTGATACTGAGTCAAAACTATAAACGGGTGTTGGTAATTGTAACATAATGAGATGAAATCAAGAGATCATAAATAAAACAACCAAAACACACTGTTCTGATTTCCATATCTCTCAGATCTTTTCTAGGCCACTCCACCCAAGTGATAATAAATTGACTACTCGTATAAATCACTACTCTTTTTCTTCTTTGAAGTTTACTAATAGAATGCAAACTGGTAGAATTTAAGCCCACTGTTGATTCTGTTAGATTCTGGCTCTAGCAGATTACCTGAGTGCATGTATCTAAATAGTCTTTTCATCACTTCTCAGCCTTTTGGCTAAGATCAAGTGTAAACAGTCTTTTCCTAACATATATTGTTTTGTGGTCCTGTGTTCTTGGCTTTACATTTGTGAATAATTGGATAAAAGAATCTAAGCGTTCACAAAATATCTCAACAGTCATTTTTCAAATCCTTAATTTTCTTCATTTTTTTAATATAATAGATACTAAGTAATGCAAGTTTACCTAAATTAAGGTGTATTTTTAATTTATAAGCAATTGAAAATTTAAAGCCAACCTATATAAAACTGAAATTTTAAAAAGTGAAGAAAGTACTCTTGGGTCTTCCTGAACAGAAAACTGGTTTCCACTTCTATCTACTTTAAGTAATTTTCTCTTGATAACTCCTGGAAGATGTAAAGGATATAATGGGAGAAAATGCAACAGAAAATTGTTTCTCTTTCAAAGATTGTGTGCCTAAAATCACTGCCTTTTCTTCCTTAACTCAACATTCTTTCTTTACCACCACCACCCCATGTCAGTAGGGTGTAGCACATTCAAGAGTCCTGTCATGGAATTGTTTAATTGAGAGGGACCTTAAAAATCATTTAATGTCTTCATTTTATAGATGGAGAAAATGAGGCCCAGATTGAAGTACAATTTATTTTTATTGTAGAATGAAGGAATATTAGATCATCCCTAAATAGTGTTAAAGTTCACATACTCCTATTCATCCATTCATTAATTCTTTCCACAAACACTGAGTTCCTTAGTTTATGTTGGGCATAGTTAAACCAGGGAACCTTTTTATGTTGGAAGGCCAGATTTATTTACCTGTAATCAAACAAGGCTGCATTCACGAAACTTCAATTAGGTATATACTTAAAAATGTACATTATTTTGTAAAAATCTAACTACTATGTACTTAATAATTT
>NW_012144633.1:210102-210651 GCF_000956105.1 Propithecus coquereli | reverse complement strand
GTTAAAAGCTCATTAAGCTCATTGTTTAACTGTTGCGATTACATATCTTTATTCATAAACCAGGGAATATATTTGAAAGTTACATTGTTTGAAATGAATTATTCTTCCCTAATTATTATGCAACATGTACACAATAAAATAAAAATCCTGCAACACATTTTCCCGCAAATATTTGTAGCTATGATTTCTTTTCCCCATTTATATGAAGAACAAAGTGTATAATGTGATCTAATGGCTAATAAAATTTCATATTTGGCTGTTGCATAGAGAGGATTTGTAATTGGAGCATCTGGATCATAGATACAAAAATTGTTAAATATATGGGAGAGAAAAAAGAACATTAGTTTATATTTACCACAGATTGCTGGAGTAGAAAATGGCCTTATTGTTATTCATTTGAACTATACATCACTCTTCTTAATGCTTAAAAAAAGGGTAGGAAGTATGAAAGGCATTAAAAAACATTTTGATACCAAAAATTTGGATATTCATTCTTGAACAAGTACTTGGAACTCAGTGATTATTTATCTGCTAGGTACTAGAGAGATT
>NW_012144633.1:200762-209597 GCF_000956105.1 Propithecus coquereli | reverse complement strand
CTCCCACTTATTACTGAGAACATATGGTTCTTGTTTTTTCATACCTGAGATACTTAGGATAATGGTCTCCAGTTCCATCCCAGTTGCTGCAAAAGGCATTATTTCATTCCCAAACAGACCAATAATGAGCAGCAAGATTGAAGCAGTAATAAAAAATCTCCCAACAAAAAAAAAAGCACCAGACCAGACAAATTCACAACCAAATTCTACCAGACCTACAAAGAAGAACTGTTACCTGTCCTGCAGAAATTATTCCATAATATTGAAAAGGAGGGAATTCTCCCTAACTCATTCTATAAAGCCAGTATCACCTTGATACTAAAGCCAGGAAGGGGCACAACAACAACAAAAAAAAACTACAGACCAATTTCCCTTATGAATATAGATGCAGAAATCTTGAGAAAAACGCTAACAAACCAAATTCAACAGCATGTCAAAAAGATAACTCACCATGATCAAGTGGATTTCATGCAAAGATGGTTCAACATATGCAAATCAATAAACGTGATTCACCACATAAACAGAAGCAAAAACAAAGACCATATGATCATCTCAAAAGATGTAGAAAAAGCATTCGATAAAATCTACCACCCTTGTATGATAAAATCCCTCAACAAACTAGGCATAGAGGGAACTTTCCTCAAAATTATAAAAGCCATGTATGACAGACCCAAAGCCAACATCATACTGAATGGGGAAAAGTTGAAAGCATTCCCCCTAAGAACTGGACAAGACAAGGGTGCCCACTGTCACCACTTCTATTCAACATAGTACTGAAAGTCCTAGCCAGAGCAATCAGGCAAGAGAAAGAAATAAAGGGCATCCAAAATGGGAAACAGGAGGTCAAACTATTCCTGTTTGCTGACAATATGATCTTGTATTGGGCAGATGGGAGGGAGGAGGAGGGGATGGGTAACTTAACACCTAATGGGTACAGTGCGCACTGTCTGGGGGATGGGCACGCTTGTAACTTTGACTCGGGTGGTGCAAAGGCAATTTATGTGACCAAAGCATTTGTACCCCTGTAATATTCTGAAATGAAAAAAAAAAAAGAAAACCCTAAAGACTCCTAGAATTGATAAATAAATTCAGCAAATCTCAGGTTGCAAAATCAATGTATACAATCATTAGCATTTCTATACACAATAATAGTCAAGCTAAGAGTCAAATCAAGGACTCAATACCATTTACAATAGCTACAAAGAAAATAAAATACTTAGGAATATACTTAACCAAGGAGCCAAAAGATCTCTACAAGGAGAACTGCAACACACTGATGAAGGAAATCATGGATGACACAAACAAATAGAAAAACATCCCTTGCTCATGGATTGCTAGAGTCAACATTGTTAAAATGTCCATACTGCCCAAAGTGATTTATAGACTCAATACAATCCTCATCAAATACCAATATCGCATTTCACAGATCTAGAAAAAATAATTCTAAACTTCATTTGGAACCAAAAAGAGCCCAATAAGATTTCTTTGGCTAAAGGAATCTTAAGCAAAATGAATGATTTATAATCTAATTCTTCGCTTATTGGATCATCTCTCTGTACCTATACTCGAGCTCTCTAAAATTGAGATATTAAACCAAAGAGAGGTGTAAAAATGGGAAAGAAACCCAAGAGTATATTGGGAGATGATGTGGAAGGGCAGACAGAGGGCAGATCACTAGATACTAGAACTTTACAGATTATGCTGTAAGACTTTGGCTTTGTAGTCAGTGGAAAGCATTCTGCAAAGGAGAACTGCCCTTACATTCCTGTTAGAATGACTAGAGAGGGATAAATCTAAAAGGAAGGAGATGAGAGCCAATTAGTAAAGGCTAGAGGAGAAATGAGATTAGACCTAGGGCAGTGACAGTGATAATGGCAAGGATTTGAAGATTTTAGAGATATTTAGAAATAGACATTTTTAGGAAATAAAATCTACAGCATTTGGTGACTGAGTAGCCGGTAGGGCTGAAGCAAAAAGGAATTTCTGCTTTGGGAAACTTAGTGGATGGTGTTGCCATTACCCTCGAGAAAGAATTTGGAGGAAAAGGATTAAGGAATTGAGGGGAAGGGACAGGGAGTGTGTTCACTTTGTGACATGTTAGGATTGAGGTGGAGATACCAGTAGGTAGGATTGGATGTTACCTTGTACGGAAACATTTGCCTTCGTGAGGAAGAATCAAAAATACAATTGGAGAAAAGAAAGTAATATGGAGTTAGTTAAGTTTCTTGTTGTGTTCAGTTGTGCCTTGCACATAGTAGGTTCTTTATTTGGTGAAGGAGTGAAGTGGTGTTCATTAGTAGCAAGTTTCAGTGAGCTATTTTTCTGGAATTTTTGTGACTTGGAATGGAGACATAAATTTTATAGGATTAAAAGGGAACTTGGAAGGTAGTTATAAAGTAGTTTTTATCTATCTAGATAAAAATGTTATTGAGACCATTTCAG
This sequence comes from Propithecus coquereli, assembly GCF_000956105.1. NCBI lineage: Eukaryota > Metazoa > Chordata > Mammalia > Primates > Indriidae > Propithecus > Propithecus coquereli. The sequence goes on along the minus strand of NW_012144633.1, from coordinate 207,155 downwards.
AAAGGGGACTAGTCAGCATTCTTATAAATATAGTCAAAGCAGAGAGTATACAATTTAATTTGGCAACAGTTCTTTAAATTACTATGATTGTTCCAGAAATAGAGAAAATATTTGATTGCTCGACCATCTCTTGGACAATGTGAGGTTAATAAATTAAGCTCTATTTTATAGCAGTAAGTATTGGACTTGCTCTTAGTTTATCACAATTTTATGTAGATATGAGAAACCTAGAAAAATTTGGTAGTATAACAGAGTATAGAAATTTTAAAGATAGTGAACTATTTCTTTCCAGATGAACTTCAGGATAGATTTATCTCTTTGTGTATGTTTTTCTAAGCATAGCTTCCATGCATATTGAAGATGCAGGATTGGTTAGTGAAACAGGTTTTAATAGGGATTTCTAAAATACAAAAAGAAATAAAAGTTTTTATTCATTTTTTTCAAGTTTTCAGAAATGTAGCCAGTCCTAGGATTTGTTTCTACCTAAGTGTTTTTCTTTTAAAATTTTTGATACCTGGTCAAATTTATAATCAGAAAGTAAGTAAGGTTATGGCCCCAGGATCAGTTCCTTCTCTGGAGCATCTGCTCTGAAGAATGGTATAGCATCTGATTCATTTAGTCTCTCAAATAATATTTAACTGCCTACTGTGTTCAAGACCGGGTAGGTTAAATGTAGTAGTAACTATAATATAAATATACCATGAAGCAGTGCTATTTTCATGCAATTTCTCATTCTTCATTTGTAACTATTGTCTTACACTAGTGCTAAACCTTTTCTGTTTATGATTCACTGAAAAACAAGTTCTTTGTCAAAGAAATACTTTCTTTAAAAAATAAGAAATCCGTCTTAAGTCACATAAATCTAATCTAGGATCCTTCTACTATAAAGTTAACTGTCTTGATTTTTGTTTTTTTTAAGATAAAATTAGCTAAAGTAGGGCCAAAAAATTTCCCTGATTTGTTCCTTTTTACATTTGACATTAACGTTCTGGCATTTCATTCTCCCTGTTGATCTTGAACTAAATTCCCTGAGAACTATAATTGTTACAAGGCTTGCCACTCAGGCATGTCATGAAGAATACCCATTTCTGCCAAAATAGTTATAGTTATTAAATTCCTCAGTGATAAATTTTTGTTTCGTAACTCTATATTAAATTTTGGCACGTAGTAAGACAACACAGTCTAACAAAGAAGAATCTAGATGTTAGATTCAGATAGATTTGGATTTAAATTCAGGCTCTGCTGGTTACTAATTAGGTGACCTTAGGTGAATTATGCAATCTGTGTGATCCTCATTTTACTCTTTTGTGAAATGAGGATGTTACCTACTTCATGACATTAGGTAAGGATTTAAAGGGATAAAGAAAAAAAGTGCCTGTAAAGAATTGGTCATGTAGAAAATTCAGTAAGTGGTATTGTTCTGAAAAAAATATTATCAGCCAGTTGCTTCTGCCTACTTTACCCCAACTCATTGACACCAGTGGAACTATCCAGTGGCCAAGGGCCTATCAGTGCTAGACATTTCATACACACCATTGGCTATAAATCTCTTTCTTTCATATTCCCAATTAAATTGGTCCTGTTACTTAATGTTCTTGTCTTCTTTTCTTTCCCCAGGAAAACGGGCCTTACTATACACCATATCCCCCATCACCAGATTTGTGACCTGCCATCTTTCAGTGCTTCTTGATTCCAAGGATGCCACTTCCTCCACAAATTGCTACCTGTTGAAGTGATATTCATTTTTGTTGTACAGATCCAGAGAGTCTTTTGTCCCTACCTCTCTGGTATTTTTTTATTGACTGTGTATTTTCTGGCACACAAGCAATCTAAAAATGGTAGGCCATTCTGAACTGCACACATTTTAAATTTGTATATTTGTATCAAATGGAAATGTTCATTTTTAGATTGTTAATAGAAATTGGGGAGCAACTTTTGAGTATCTTCAGTTTGCTGAAGGACACTGAATTCTCCATTAGACAAGCAACTGGTATTGTTCACGTCATCTCTTTAACTCTGCACGCTTCCTTTGTGTACTTAAGTGTTTTTCGAAATATATAGAACCAATGTATGCTGACCGGATGCATTGTTTGCTTCAGATCCTGGTGTTAATGCCATTTACATTTTATACAGATAATTTGGTTATGATAAAAGAGAATTGTCCAGGACCAACAATGTGGAGATGTGTCTGATAAAAAAAAAAAAAAAAAAATCAAATCATTAGTAAAATATAGGACTTGAAATTTTGATGTACAAGTTAAGACTAAAGTTTAAGGACTAAGGTTCCTTGGATTATATAATTTGTTAAGATTGCCACTATTCTAATCTCAAAAGTGTGGAGAAACAAGACTGTATCTTCAGCCTCTTTCCTATAATCATGGGTGATTGGGTCTCCTTATTCAAGCACATACCTTAAGGGAAAAACATCTCCCAAGACTCCATCAGTGAACCTTAAGAGAATACGTTGTCTTCCCAGAGGCGTGAATGACTTTGTTTGGCTCTTAGGACTACCACCCAAAGGACATTTCATAGCAGTGTCTCTTGAGTTGGCTGCATCAATATGGAGGAAGTATGTTGCAGTGAACAAATCCAGGGACCTGATAATTGGCAAAAGACCACTTTTGCCACTCAGGCTCTATTTGTGCCTTAGCTTGCTGATGAGTAAAAATTAGAATTATGCTGCCTACCTCACAGAGGTATCATGAGGATAGCATTTAGAAAGGGCTTTGATGTCTTTGAATGAAAAATGCTAAGGGAGTTTGTGTGGTAGAGTGTCTTCAGTTTTTAAATGAGAATAAATATATATGAGGGAATGCTACAAAGTACTCTTCTTGTCCTTGGCACCTTTTGAGTGATTTTTCTTTTGGGGGCACAATACCCGTTAGTGCAAAATCCCAGCCCTGATGACCTCTTCCTTGCTTTGTCCACAATTTCTTCTGGCCGGCTCCTGCCTTCCCTGCTCCACCATGCCACACTTTCATGAGAGGCATCTGTTAGTCATTTTAAATGTTTTTCTTGAATTAAGGTCAAACCATTATCATTTTCATCTGAGTGTCTTCATGTTCCTTTTGATTCTACACCACCCCCCATCTTCCTCACCCCATCATACACATTGGCAGTTCAGAGAAAAAAAACGGAGAACCCTTCTATTCTAATGTGCTCAGGATCAGTGTGTCCAAGGGTCCCATTCCCCTTTGCCCAAACTAATTTTTCATTGGATATAAAAGAAACATGCTTCTCTTCATTTAGGACAGGGAGATCCTCCTATGGTTGTGTTAACCCTGTCCTATGTAAACAAGAAGGGGCTTTACATTTCTTAGATAAGGATTCTTATCTTTTGCATGTATTGGACACATTTGCTTTGGTTCAGACATCAAGCCACTTCTTATATTAATATATACTTCCATGTAAGGACTTCCTGTTACGTTCCCTAGGTCATCAGGTCCAGGCAGCCAGTCACATGTCAGGCATTAAACTTCTTCTCAAACAGTACTCCTTTAATCCTTTGAGCTTTGAGCCTTAAAAATCTGAAACGTTAACTTCATCTTCTACAATCATTAGATCATATTGAGTTATCTTCTTCAGTAGGTGCAGCTATAAAAATATGCCAGCTTTTCCTTGTTAAAGCTGAACGTGGTTACCTCAAATTGGCATCTGGCCTGAACCTTTTCCTCTATAAATGATAGGGGCTACAAGCTACTTAGCCATTTGAAAGGAAACAAATCTATATGTACAAGTTCTTACAGGCAATAATTTTTGAAAAGATGTTCCTTTGCTGTATTCATACCAGTATAGTAATGTTTAGTAACACAAGCAGAATTAACAAAAGATAAGGATCACTCTTCTCAGTGAAACTAAATTTGGGATGGGGCTGGGTATGGTGGCTCACGCCTGTAATCCTAGCACTTTGGGAGGCCAAGTCAGGAGGATTGCTTGAGATCAGAAGTTTGTGACCAGCCTAAGCAAGAGCAAGACCCCATCTCTTAAAAAAAAAAAAAGTATCTGGGTGTGGTGGCACGCACCTGTAGTCCCAGCTGTTCGGGACGCTGAGGCAGGAGGACCACTTGAGCCCAGGAGTTTGAGGTTGCAGTGAGCCATGGTGATGCCACTGTATACTAGCCCAGGTGACAGAGAACCTGTTCAAAAAAAATTGGTATGGGGCCAAGTTCATTCTTTTATAGTTGTCTGCAGTGTTATGTAATGAAGTTGCTTCAGTGTACTAAATCTTAGAGGGGAAACATAGAGACCTGGATATTAAAATGATTAAGTAGCATAAATATGTATCTGCCTCTGTGAAAAGGTTGGGTAGCCTGAATAACACATGCCATTTTCAAGGAGATGTTAGAGGATACAGGGGTGCCTGGGTAGAGATGACCGCTACCATCTGATGTTAATTCAAAACACCACAGAGTTCTTAACTTAATTATACTTTGGTCATGCCAAATGCTAGTTGAATTACTGAAGACATAAGTTACAAAATTTTAATTCATTATTTAATTCATGCAAGGCATAATACGATTTTTTAAAACAAGGACATTCCTTGCTTCTGCATATGCTTGGATTCTTCTTAATTCATCTGTATCCAATTTTCTTGATAGTAAAAATTACCTCTTGAAAAAAGCTCATTCTTTATTAGACTCTTAAGGACAAGTGTTCATATTTTAAAGATTTTCTTTCTTTTAATATATATTTTATTTCATGGGCTAATGCCTTATAGTTCCCTTTTCAAAGGAATCCATCTATAATATTTCAAAAGTAATTAGAGGATTTTTAAAGTATTTTTGGTAGGAAAAAATGTAGATTTTTGATCAAATTTCTGAAGTCTAAAAATAATGAAATGTCTTTTTTAAAAGAGGAATAAGTATAGTTACTCTAGTAGAAAAACATGGCTTGCCTATTTTGTCCTGTTTTATATTTTCTTGGGTGTTGTTTAATGAATTCAAACTGTAGGTAACGGTTTAGTATTTTCTTTGTAATAGTTAAACTATTACAAAGTTAGTGATACTATCACAAAGAAAAGTGATAAAATGAAGTATTCAGCATAAGCTAAAAATCACTCTTTGTGTGCCCCTGACACATTGTCTCTATATGTATATAGAGTTTAAATTGCTTAATATATAAACAGAATTATTAGAATTTAAAGTACTTGATAGAGAAGAATTATATGGTTCTAGGAACAGTGCATTGATTGTAGTAAGGGCCAAAAGAATTACAGGATAACCTATAAACACCTGGAAAATGAGTTAGATTCTCAGTTTCCAATTGTGGTTTTCTTAAGTTATAATCATCATAACATATACTAGAGTATTTTAGCTGTACAGGCACTAATGCAGCCTCATGGAATATGAGTGACTCTTGGTTTGCACTTGCCTAGGACCATGAAGCATAAAAGGATGATTCTACTTTGCCTTAATTGCTTTAGGTAAATACCATAAACTGGGTGGTTTAAACAACAGACATTTATTTCTCACAGTTTTGGAGGCTAAGTCCCAAGATCAAAGTGCCAGCCAATTCGGTTCCTGGTGAGGGCCCTCTTCCTGGTTTGCAGATGGCCTCCCTCTCACCGTATCCTCACTTGGCAGAGTGAGGTCATCACTCTCCTGTCTCTTCTTATAAAGGCACTAATCCCATTGATGAGAGCTCCACACTCATGACATAATTACCACCGAAAGGCCCTATCTCCAAATACCATTACATTGGGGATTAGGGCTTCACCATAAGGATTTGAGCAGAAAAGGAACACAAACATTCAGTCCATAGTATACCTATGATCTAGGTCATATTATCAGCTCAGAAATGATAAGGATTGTCTAGTAGGCCTAGCCATATATACTTACATACACACACACACACACACACACACATGTAATCTGCTTTGCTTTACATTTTTTGTGTGACTTCTGTGGCCCATATGTAAAGAACATACAGCAATAAATAACATAGTGCAAGTTTTAATTGTTACTGAACTAGCCCTTAGATGGTATCAAGATCACCTTAGATATTAGTGTCTGTCTTGGATATTAGTTGTTAACTTTATTTTCTACAGTTCTAAGAATAGCATCTTTGAATCTTTTTAATTACAGCATGTATAGGGCCACTGGGTTCAAGAAGAAAAGCATAGATATTCTCTAGGTGAATTACACTAACAAAATCATAACTGCTGAATGTGATATTTTTGTTGAACGGTAAAACTAATACATTTTGTACACACGATCACTTTTTTTTACAATTGTTAGTGTAAGCACACAATCATCATAAACTAAGCCAGGACTTTGTTAGACCGGATCTTGTTAGATAAAATATTTAAGAGTTTAACATATAGAAATGATTTTAATTGCTGTTAGGCAAAGGAGACCTGAAAATGTTTTAATTGACAGATCTTAAAATTTGTTT